>NC_090322.1:9595704-9813909 GCF_040869045.1 Eurosta solidaginis
ACCGTTCAAAAATGTTCAGGAGTAGCTCCTTGCGGAGGGATTGCCCCTCCTTCACCTACTCCAGAGAGGCTTCGAACCTAACCCCGGTCTTTCGAATTGGTAGTGCTGCGTCTGCTGAAAAGAAATAGAGATACGTAAAATAGCCACACTTTTGTTTGCATATATCGTGCAAAGCGTAGTTTCGCCTAGGGTTAACTCCTAATATTCGTCGCGAACACTATTTCTTAAAATCATTTGTAGCTCCTTTGAGGTCATGCACAAAGGCGACTTACGGAGCCACAATTCCCGATGTGCGAACAATAGCAATCCCGACCACCAGTCGCTATCACGCCTCCTGACCCTGACATCATATGCCAGCTATAGGACTGCGACTTCGAACTCATACCTTCGTCGACGTCACTTTCCTAGAAGCTCTAAGTGCAGCTCCGAAGACTTTCCAACGGATGGTTTTGTCGCGCTATGCTGCCGAGCTACACCAGAGAAACACCATGAAACATTAGGGAGTGACTATTCGGCCAAGGACGCCGCCTTCGAAATCATAAGCAATCTAAGTGGAAGTCATTGCGTAATCGGTGAAAATCGTAAAATACTCGGCGCATCTACATAATTAAAATTTTACGAGGACCCTGGATAAAATTTTTAAAATGTAGACCAATGTTTGCAGACGTTTGTGTTCACATCATTTATTTCAATAGTCTTCGTTAAATCAAAACGATATTTTGGAATGAAAGTCGACCGATTTTAAGTTGAAAGATGTTTACTGCTGTTTTCCGGCCTTATGATATAAGAGCTCATTATGGATGACCGCGTAGCTTCAGTTTTCAGACTAGTTCGACTGTCCACTACGTTAGGGTAATAGCACACACAGTCATTAGTTCGACTGTCTTGGGAAAGCTTTTGCTTCATCACTATGAGTGTTCTTGCGAAGGACAAAACCTGACCTGGTAAATATATGTGCCTACGTATTCACATTTGTTAAAGGAGCCGTAACGTGTAAGTGATATTTAAACTTGGTTGATAGGCTATAATCAATGTGATTCACTCCAAGGGACTAGTTTTGGATAGGGCCGCCAACTTTATGTCAAACCGGGAGACTTGGGTGTTGAAGGATGAAGTGTGAAAATTAAAATTAACATTTCAGACGCTATTTTATAGTTTCGCAAATAAACGATAGATTTTTGAATGTAAGCCCAAATGATTTTTCAAAACCTTCTCATTCGTACATATATCCTCAACTTAAGTATGAGGTAAGAATCAGTTCAAAGGAGTGTTTATGCCCCTAGAACCTACTAAAGGATTTTGCATCACTGATTTGGCTTATTCTTTCAGCCAATCGCAATATACATTTTTTTTAAAATCGGCACCTTTTTTGCTTTTTTAACAACTTGAGGGCAATTTGAAAACAATTTGAAATGCCTTGGGTCATTTTATTTGAATTCATTGTTCATTATTAATTTTTGAAAAAAATATGCAAAGTGAGCATATAAATCTCTACTATATATTTGTGAAAGTATGTTTGTATGTATGTTTGGACTTGCTGCCTAAACCGCAGAATGGAATCGAACGAAATTTTGCCATGACATACCCTGGGTGCGTAAATCTATGATAGGCTATATAAAAAAAAGTTTTCGACAAGGGGGCGTGGCACCTCCCATAAACTAAAATGTTTCGTAGTCAATATATCTGAAAGTATTAAGGCTAGACGACTGAAATTAGGTGAGTGGTTATATGAGACCAATCCCTACCCCCTCCAGAAAAAATGGATATAACGAAAAAGGGGCGTGGCACCTCCCATACAACTGGAATTTTTCGTTGTCAATATATCTGAAAGTATTAAAGCCAGACGACTGAAATTAGGTGAGGAGGTATATAAGACTAATCCCTACTCCCTCGGGAAAAATTGGTGATAGCAAAAAAGGGGCGTGGCATCTCCCATACAAATGGGGGTTGGGATTAGTCTAATATATTAGTCTATACGCTTTTATTTATACCCGAACGACGTCGGGTACTCTGCTAGTTTATTATATAACTTTTCTTTTAGTGCTTTGTTTTAATAACTTGGTGAAACGGACGCAAAGTCCGTGTTAAGCTGACATCGAATATTAGTTTCTTATAACTGGCAGTGATGCGCATCTGTTGATACCACTTTCCACCATATCCGACATGAAGAATAAATGGCCTAAACAGTCTTAAACGAGTAGAAAATATAGTAACGCGCCGGATGCCGCCGCCGCCGATATTTTTGACATTCGGCGGCGGCGTGCGAAAAAAGACCCTAATCGGCGGCGGCGTTTATCTCTACCTGGGACCCAATATAGATGTATGCTTCTCCCTGTCCCGATTCTCTCCAGGGGCTGCTTACACGCAGGGTATGTTCTAATTTTTTTTGCTGGAGTTCGCATTTCTCGACATGAATCTAAACTCTTCTCTCTTAGAAATTTTGATTAAATATAAACTGATTTGGGTATATCTGCCCTCTTGACCAGACTTCTCCCACTCACTTGCCCAGGCTTGCCCACTCACTTGTAGTACTTGCTTGTCTGATACTCCAACATCGGCTGCACCACAAACTCTTCAATAAATGCGACGATCAGGTTCCTTACACGTCCTTTAAAATTCATTGGCTGCACGAGGTAGCCAAATATGCCCGGTACGTACGCGAATTCGCTGGGATTCCCTAAATATCGATTAATCGCATAAATCGGCTGTATCATAAAGGAAAGAACGATGGGACAACGAAAATGACCCGCAAAACCCAACAAGAAATCGTTCATAAAATAACCAAAAACCAACAAATCGAAATCGCCCGCACGATGTGTGCCTAGAAATTCCTGTACACGCTGATGTTGTAACGTCTCATTAGCATTGCGATTAATCGAACTTAGCATCGAGCCGAAACGTTTCCAAAATGGTTTGCGCCTATGCACCATATCGGTGGACATGAGGGGATGCGGGCCCATCAATTCCAATTCAATATACTTATATTTGGCGTGCTTGCGTACATTCGGCCCTGAAGCGATGACTGTGACGTCATGGCCAGCATAAGCTAACGCATCAGCCGCGGCGCAATGCACAATTATGTGCGATTTGGAGGGTGAGGCGAAGATGCCGAGAATACGTGCTGCCTCAACGCTAGCTGTTGGCTGGTGAGTGCTGAGTAGATAGCGGAGTGCTACGTAAATGACGAGCCGCTCTTGGAAAGAGAACATTTTGGCGCGGTTTTCGATTTTGTTAGTTGTTTCCTCTGGATAAATAAAAAACGCGCACTACTTCGCGCAGGAAATATGGTTATGACGCGCGTGCTTAGAAGTTGTATGCGACCGCGCGTTTTGTTGTCTACTAAGTGCTAGAACTTGTTTTCGGGTCGCATAAATACGTGGTGCGCCTGCGTTTGGCAGTAAGGCTAAGTTATTTTGGGATGCTACTTTGTATTCAATCGTTTGTGTTGACGAAATTATAACCACAATAAGCTCTCAATTTACGTGTGTTAATTACGCACTGGCTTCAGACTTTGTTGGTTCAAAGTTTTATGTAAAACTGAAATTAAAATGGTCCTAAAGGTCTTTAGAGAAAAAGGTCAAGGTGGCATCATAGGTGCTTATGTAAGACACTAAGCAGCGACATTAAAACTTATGAGCTAAAGTAATTGAATTAAAATGTGTGCCGACAACATCAGATAAACTTTGTTAAATATAGCTTGTGTTTAGAAAGCTTTTTGTCGCAGGCAATAAAGCGAAAAATGGGTTCGTTAAACTTTAAGTTGACTTGGTTCTTAATAACATACTTTTTTCCAAAGATTAAAACTCAAAGAAGGATGCCAGCACGGTAGAACAAAGGCATTATCGTGGCCAAATTCATGTGGTCTCAAAAGTTCTAAGGCAAAGGATCATCAGCATCGATAAAATCCCACAAAACCCACAGAGAGTTTCTTTATGGCTATCATAAGAACACAAGATATTGACTTAATGAGACTAATCCAACGTCTGACGCTGGATACGGTAGACGTCCGAACCCGGGAAATAAGAAGGAGGTGTGATTTACATAAGATCAATGAAGCAGGGAAGGTGTGGGTTCAAACACGGGGCGGCAAAATCTGTAAGATCATGTGCAAGTCTTATGATATAAAATACACAAAGAGAGAAGACTTGCCGCCTGGCACATATGCTTTTAGATTATGACTGATTAGTGACACGAGATTTCATGACCTGTCCTCGTGAGGTTAAGGCTCCAGCTACTAGGCAGAGTAATGGAATCGCGAGGGGGCAATTAAACATAGTGTTATAAAAATTCTAGTATTTGCCAAGACGGCGGAGTTATTTTGTAACGTGGGTCCTGGTACTTAAATTCAATTTTTTTTTTTTCAAATTTAGTCCGTGCGAGGTCTCTTATTGCCCGACCAGTTCAATATATCAATATCTGATACTTGATACATAATTGAAGGAAGCTATTGCTGTAGGACTAAGACAAAGTTTCTGTACGCCGGATTCCCGATCATTGCATTGGCTATTAAAATCCCTAAATAAAAACGTGTCCATGACAGTCTAGGCTTTTGTTGTAGTGGTAAACAGCGGTTGCTCTGTTTTGAAGGGTTTACAGTTTTCGACCGAAGATCCCGTCTACCTTAGTGGCTATTACAACCACTTCAGCTCCATTCCTGTCGAGTTTATCGTGTATTTTGCCGATACTACCAAACATGCATGGAAGACATGGCATAGTCAGGCCATAGTAGTGCTACTTTGGTTGTGTGGTCTTTGGGATTAGTGCATTGAGCTAATGACCACCACGAAAAGCAAGTCTCCCCAGCGGGTTAGGGGGTTAGAATATACCCGCGGTGGGTATGCCTGTCGTAAGAGACGACTAAAATACCAGATTCAAGGGGTTGTGTAGCGCAACCTTTTCAGGTTGCCAGCGCAATATATAGCTTCTCCAAAACCCAATTGTCAACCTCACCTTCGAGCGTCGAATCCTGTTTCACTAACAGACGAGGCTCTAGCGACCCCAAGCTCCTCATGGAATTTGGGGGTGGGGAGGGAGGGATGGTCTGAAGGTTTGTGGCCATATAAATCGTTCCCGAGATGGTCGGGCTAGCATCTTAATGGAGCTGTGTTACCGGAGCGTACCGGATCTGTATTCCGCAAAGGACCATCACGTCGATAACACTCCACAAAGCCTTCGGGGAGCAACCTTATCGCTACAACAACAACAACAACGAAAAGCAAGGCGGACGTTTAGCATTTTGCTTTTTTGTAAATTTTTTGAAAGAGTAAAGAGTTTCAAGTTTTTGGAATGCTTTTGACTACCCCCCTCACTATATTCCATCCTTTCTCATTAAAACCCAGGACTCTTAAGAGAAGGCGCTTAAAACTCCTATCCCCAAAATTACTAAATACTTACTCATAAAGTGCTTGCCATATCACAACTCTCGACATGATATTCTTCTCAAAAAATACACCCAAGTAGTTTCTCACACGCGCCAAAAAGTTCATCGGCTGTATCTCACTCACAAACACGGAAGGTACATAAGCAGTCTCGCTGGGATTTCCCACCATATCGTTAATAAACTGTATAGGCTGTATCGTAAACGATACAATAGACGGACATTGAAAATGTGCAGCCAACCCCAATTGGAAGTCATTCCAAAAATAACCGAGTATCAGCAAATCAAATGAGCCAGCTTTGTGTTCTTCGAGAAAACGTTTCATATATGGATTCGCAATGGATGCATTCAATAATATACTCAGTGTGGGCTCAAACTTCATAAATTTGAAATAGAAATGCTGCGAGCTCTTCACCAGGTACGTCATCATTGAGTTATCGAGTGAGGGTGCATCAATTTGTATGTACTTATATTTAGCGTTTGGATAAACATTTTGGATACTGCCAATAACTGTGACGTCATGACCTGCATCCGCTAAAGTACCAGCGATGGCTGCATTTATAATTAAATGCGATTTCATGGGTGAGACAAAGAAACCGAGGATGCGTGCAGCTTCAACATCTTCCAAGCGTGTGACAATCAAGCCAAGAAGCAACAGTATCGCCGACGAGCATATCAATGTATGGGACGACATTATTTGGCTAGAATCAAAATTATGTTCTAAAACGATTTAACGCGACTACTGATTATTAAGTTCACAACGGGTGGAAAGCGAAAAATAAACTGATATAGCGAGTTCGTTTCGAAATCAATTAATAGGTGGAATGTGTTGCCTAAATAACTGTTAAGTACAAATTTTTGGATGTGTAGATTTTATATAGGTTGTATAGTTATGAAGTTTTTGTTGCTTACTCATACGTAGATAAGATAAGTGTATGACATCTGTAGTGGGTATAAGGTGTTTACAATTTTATGAAAATATTTCAGATTATGGTACCAGATTATGCTAGCACGGCCGCCGTGGTGTGATGGTTGCGTGCTCCGTCATCCACACCGAAGATCCTGGGTTCACACCCCGGAAAAAGCAACATCATAATTTTAGAAACGAGTTTTTTTCACTTAGAAAAATTCTTTTCTAAGCGTGGTCGCCCCTCGGCAGTGTTTGGCAAGCACTCCGAGTGTATTTCTGCCATGAATAGCTCTCAGTGAAAACTCATCTGCCTTGCAGATGCCGTTCGGAGTCGGCGTAACGAAAAATAGTTCATACAACCAGACTGCAATATTTTCCTTAACAATTTTTTTCCTCATGAAATTATATCCAAACTAACACCTTCAAAACTTTCATCTTATATACATATATCCAAAAACTTACTCATAAAGTTTATGCTGCTGCCATCTCACAACTCCCCACATGACAGTTTTCTCGAACAAACCACCCAAATAGTTTAGCACACGAGAAAAAAAGTTCATCGGTTGTACTTGATTGCTCATAACAGATGGTACATATGCAGTTTCGCTTGGATTTCCTACCAGCTGGTTGACTAGTTCAACAGGTTGTATCATTAACGACACTATATATGGACACTGAAAATGGCCAGCTAAACCCAATTGGAAGTGCCCCAATAACCGAGTATAAGCAAATCAAATGAGCCAGCTTTATGTTCTTGGAGAAAATGTTGCACACGCGGATGTTTAACAGAGGCATTTTGTGAGAGACCAAGTGAGTGTTGCAATTCCATGAATTTAAAGTAGAAAGGTTGCGAACTATTGACCATGCCCGTAATCAACGATCTATCGAAAGCGGTGCCATCGATTTGTATGTACTTGTATTTGGCATTCGGATAAACATTTTTTCCACCCGCTATTATTGTGACGTCATGCCCTGCATCCGCTAAGGTCCTTGCTATAGCTGCATGTATAATTAAATGCGATTTCGAAGGTGATGTAAAGAAACCGAGTATGCGTGCAGCTTCAACATCGCCCAAGCGGATGACAACATTCAAGCCGAGAAGCAGCAGGAGCGCTGCCGAGAAATCCAATGAATGTAGCGACATTATTTGGATAGAATTCTAATAACGTTCTAAAGCGATTTAAGCTTGCACCAGCGCGACTACTGACCAATCAGTTCTACACGATCGAATAGCGTAAAATAAACTGAAATAACGAGTTCGTTTCAAAAAAAATTATTCGTGCACAGAGACAATTATAATGTAAATATGAGCTTGTGGTTGTTGTTGTCGCGTTTAATTATTGATGATTATTATCTTTATGGCTATCATAAGAACACAAGATATTGACTTAATGAGACTAATCCAACGTCTGACGCTGGATACGGTAGACGTCCGAACCCGGGAAATAAGAAGGAGGTGTGATTTACATAAGATCAATCAAGCAGGGAAGGTGTGGGTTCAAACACGGGGCGGCAAAATCTGTAAGATCATGTGCAAGTCTTATGATATAAAATACACAAAGAGAGAAGACTTGCCGCCTGGCACACATGCTTTTAGATTATGACTGATTAGTGACACGAGATTTCATGACCTGTCCTCGTGAGGTTAAGGCTCCAGCTACTAGGCAGAGTAATGGAATCGCGAGGTGGTAATTAAACATAGTGTTATAAAAATTCTAGTATTTGCCAAGACGGCGGAGTTATTTTGTAACGTGGGTCCTGGTACTTAAATTCAATTTTTTTTTTTTCAAATTTAGTCCGTGCGAGGTCTCTTATTGCCCGACCAGTTCAATATATCAATATCTGATACTTGATACATAATTGAAGGAAGCTATTGCTGTAGGACTAAGACAAAGTTTCTGTACGCCGGATTCCCGATCATTGCATTGGCTATTAAAATCCCTAAATAAAAACGTGTCCATGACAGTCTAGGCTTTTGTTGTAGTGGTAAACAGCGGTTGCTCTGTTTTGAAGGGTTTACAGTTTTCGACCGAAGATCCCGTCTACCTTAGTGGCTATTACAACCACCTCAGCTCCATTCCTGTCGAGTTTATCGTGTATTTTGCCGATACTACCAAACATGCATGGAAGACATGGCATATTCAGGCCATAGTAGTGCTACTTTGGTTGTGTGGTCTTTGGGATTAGTGCATTGAGCTAATGACCACCACGAAAAGCAAGTCTCCCCAGCGGGTTAGGGGGTTAGAATATACCCGCGGTGGGTATGCCTGTCGTAAGAGACGACTAAAATACCAGATTCAAGGGGTTGTGTAGCGCAACCTTTTCAGGTTGCCAGCGCAATATATAGCTTCTCCAAAACCCAATTGTCAACCTCACCTTCGAGCGTCGAATCCTGTTTCACTAACAGACGAGGCTCTAGCGACCCCAAGCTCCTCATGGAATTTGGGGGTGGGGAGGGAGGGATGGTCTGAAGGTTTGTGGCCATATAAATCGTTCCCGAGATGGTCGGGCTAGCATCTTAATGGCGCTGTGTTACCGGAGCGTACCGGATCTGTATCCCGCAAAGGACCATCACGTCGATAACACTCCACAAAGCCTTCGGGGAGCAACCTTATCGCTACAACAACAACAACAACGAAAAGCAAGGCGGACGTTTAGCATTTTGCTTTTTTGTAAATTTTTTGAAAGAGTAAAGAGTTTCAAGTTTTTGGAATGCTTTTGACTACCCCCCTCACTATATTCCATCCTTTCTCATTAAAACCCAGGACTCTTAAGAGAAGGCGCTTAAAACTCTTATCCCCAAAATTACTAAATACTTACTCATAAAGTGCTTGCCATATCACAACTCTCGACATGATATTCTTCTCAAAAAATACACCCAAGTAGTTTCTCACACGCGCCAAAAAGTTCATCGGCTGTATCTCACTCACAAACACGGAAGGTACATAAGCAGTCTCGCTGGGATTTCCCACCATATCGTTAATAAACTGTATAGGCTGTATCGTAAACGATACAATAGACGGACATTGAAAATGTGCAGCCAACCCCAATTGGAAGTCATTCCAAAAATAACCGAGTATCAGCAAATCAAATGAGCCAGCTTTGTGTTCTTCGAGAAAACGTTTCATATATGGATTCGCAATGGATGCATTCAATAATATACTCAGTGTGGGCTCAAACTTCATAAATTTGAAATAGAAATGCTGCGAGCTCTTCACCAGGTACGTCATCATTGAGTTATCGAGTGAGGGTGCATCAATTTGTATGTACTTATATTTAGCGTTTGGATAAACATTTTGGATACTGCCAATAACTGTGACGTCATGACCTGCATCCGCTAAAGTACCAGCGATGGCTGCATTTATAATTAAATGCGATTTCATGGGTGAGACAAAGAAACCGAGGATGCGTGCAGCTTCAACATCTTCCAAGCGTGTGACAATCAAGCCAAGAAGCAACAGTATCGCCGACGAGCATATCAATGTATGGGACGACATTATTTGGCTAGAA
The DNA here is from genome assembly GCF_040869045.1 of Eurosta solidaginis. NCBI lineage: Eukaryota > Metazoa > Arthropoda > Insecta > Diptera > Tephritidae > Eurosta > Eurosta solidaginis. The sequence continues at coordinate 9,605,502 of NC_090322.1, forward strand.
TCAAAATTATGTTCTAAAACGATTTAACGCGACTACTGATTATTAAGTTCACAACGGGTGGAAAGCGAAAAATAAACTGATATAGCGAGTTCGTTTCGAAATCAATTAATAGGTGGAATGTGTTGCCTAAATAACTGTTAAGTACAAATTTTTGGATGTGTAGATTTTATATAGGTTGTATAGTTATGAAGTTTTTGTTGCTTACTCATACGTAGATAAGATAAGTGTATGACATCTGTAGTGGGTATAAGGTGTTTACAATTTTATGAAAATATTTCAGATTATGGTACCAGATTATGCTAGCACGGCCGCCGTGGTGTGATGGTTGCGTGCTCCGTCATCCACACCGAAGATCCTGGGTTCACACCCCGGAAAAAGCAACATCATAATTTTAGAAACGAGTTTTTTTCACTTAGAAAAATTCTTTTCTAAGCGTGGTCGCCCCTCGGCAGTGTTTGGCAAGCACTCCGAGTGTATTTCTGCCATGAATAGCTCTCAGTGAAAACTCATCTGCCTTGCAGATGCCGTTCGGAGTCGGCGTAACGAAAAATAGTTCATACAACCAGACTGCAATATTTTCCTTAACAATTTTTTTCCTCATGAAATTATATCCAAACTAACACCTTCAAAACTTTCATCTTATATACATATATCCAAAAACTTACTCATAAAGTTTATGCTGCTGCCATCTCACAACTCCCCACATGACAGTTTTCTCGAACAAACCACCCAAATAGTTTAGCACACGAGAAAAAAAGTTCATCGGTTGTACTTGATTGCTCATAACAGATGGTACATATGCAGTTTCGCTTGGATTTCCTACCAGCTGGTTGACTAGTTCAACAGGTTGTATCATTAACGACACTATATATGGACACTGAAAATGGCCAGCTAAACCCAATTGGAAGTGCCCCAATAACCGAGTATAAGCAAATCAAATGAGCCAGCTTTATGTTCTTGGAGAAAATGTTGCACACGCGGATGTTTAACAGAGGCATTTTGTGAGAGACCAAGTGAGTGTTGCAATTCCATGAATTTAAAGTAGAAAGGTTGCGAACTATTGACCATGCCCGTAATCAACGAACTATCGAAAGCGGTGCCATCGATTTGTATGTACTTGTATTTGGCATTCGGATAAACATTTTTTCCACCCGCTATTATTGTGACGTCATGCCCTGCATCCGCTAAGGTCCTTGCTATAGCTGCATGTATAATTAAATGCGATTTCGAAGGTGATGTAAAGAAACCGAGTATGCGTGCAGCTTCAACATCGCCCAAGCGGATGACAACATTCAAGCCGAGAAGCAGCGGGAGCGCTGCCGAGCAGTACAATGAATGTAGCGACATTATTTGGATAGAATTCTAATAACGTTCTAAAGCGATTTAAGCTGGCACCGGCGCCACTACTGACCAATCAGTTCTACACGATCGAATAGCGCAAAATAAACTGAAATAACGAGTTCGTTTCAAAAAAAATTATTCGCGCACAGAGACAATTATAATGTTAATATGAGCTTGTGGTTGTTGTTATCGCGTTTAATTATTGATTATTAAGTATAAAATGGGAAAAACTTCAAGCGGCGCTGATTGCAAACAATTAAAATGATGTAACTGTGATGAATGTTCTTAAATTAGGAACAATTTTATTCAATTGAGTTAAGAAAAACAAGTAAGGAAGGTTAAGTTCGGGTGTAACCGAACATTACATACTCAGTTGAGAGCTATGGTGACAACATAAGGGAAAATAACTGTGTAGGAAAATGAACCGAGGGAAACCCTGGAATGTGTTTGTATGACATGCGTATCAAATGAAAGGCATTAAAGAGTATTTTATGAGGGAGTGGGCCATATTTCCATAGGTGGACGCCATTTAGAGATATCGCCATAAAGGTGGATCAGGGTTGACTCTAGAATTTGTTTGTACGATATGGGTATCAAACGAAAGGTGTTAATGAGTATTTTAAAAAGGAGTAATCCTTAGTTCTATAAGTGGACGCCGTTTCGAGATATCGCCATAAAGGTGGATCAGGGTTGACTCTAGAATTTGTTTGTACGATATGGGTATCAAACGAAAGGTGTTAATGAGCATTTTAAAAGGGAGTAATCCTTAGTTCTATAAGTGGACGCCGTTTCGAGATATCGCCATAAAGGTGGACCAGGGGTGACTCTAGAATGCGTTTGTACATTATGGGTATCAAACGAAAGGTGTTAATGAGTATTTTAAAAGGGAGTGGGCCTTGGTTCTATAGGTGGACGCCGTTTCGAAATATCGCCATAAAGGTGGACCAGGGGTGACTCTAGAATGTGTTTGTACGATACGGGTATCAAATTAAAGGTATTAATGAGGGTTTTAAAAGGGAGAGGTGGTAGTTGTATAGGTGGTCGCCTTTTCGAGATATTGCCATAAAGGTGGACCAGGGGTGACTCTGTTGTTGTTGTTGTAGCAATGCTCGCCCCACCTAATAGCCGCGACCGATCACAAATTGTCATCAATATCCTCTAACGGGAGTCCAAGGAAACTTGCCGTTTCAACAGGGGTGGACCATAAGGAAAGGGGTGTTAGAGGCGTTGGTTCCACATTACAATTAAAGAGATGGTTGGTGTCATGTGGGGACACATTGCAAGCGGGGCATACATTTTGTATGTCGGGGTTGATTCTGGATAGGTAAGAGTTTAACCTGTTACAGTATCCAGAACGAAGTTGAGCAAGAGTGACGCGCGTTTCCCTGGGGAGTATGCGTTCCTCTTCTGCGAGTTCTGGATATTTTTCTTCAAGTACTGGATTCACCGGGCAATTCCCGACATAAAGGTCCGACGCCTGTCTATGGAGTTCACCAAGGACCTGCTTGTGTTTTTTCGCTTCATACGGCTGGGTTCTCAGGTGCCGTATTTCCTCAAAATGCTTACGGAGATGACTCCTTAGGCCCCTAGGCGGTGCTGGTTCGTCAATCAGATGTCTGTTGGAATGCCCAGGTTTCTGGGTATTCAACAGAAACTGTTGGGTCAGCATCTCATTTCTCTCCCTGATGGGGATTATTCTCGCCTCATTATGCAGATGGTGTTCAGGGGACATAAGAAGACAGCCCGTGGCGATTCTGAGAGCAGTATTTTGGCAGGCATGTAGTTTCTTCCAGTGGGTGGTTTTTAGGCTTGGCGACCATATGGGTGACGCGTAGCACGTAATCGGCTGGCTAATTGCTTTGTATGTGGTCAAGAGCGTTTCTTTATCTTTTCCCCAGGTACTGCCAGCAAGGGATTTGAGGATTTTATTACGGCTCTGAATTCTTGGAACAATTGCGGTTGCGTGCGCACCAAAATGTAGATCCTGATCAAACGTCACACCCAAGATTTTGGGGTGTAGGACAGTCGGTAGCGTAGTGCCATCGACGTGGATGTTCAATGTGGTCGACATTTGGGGCGTCCATGTTGTAAATAAGGTCGCGGAAGATTTAGTCGGTGACAATGCCAGGCTTCGCGAGGCGAAAAAACTGGAGAGATCAGGGAGATAGCCGTTTATTTTATTGCATAGCTCATCGATCTCTGGGCCTGGGCCTGTGGCCATTATTGTGCAGTCATCGGCGTAGGAAACGATTGTGACTCCTTCCGGTGGTGAAGGTAGCTTAGATATGTAGAAATTAAACAAAAGCGGGGATAGGACACCACCCTGTGGCACCCCTTGTTTAATTCTCCTTTGTTTTGATGTTTCGTTTCTGAATTGCACCGATGCCTGCCGACCACCCAGATAATTTGCGGTCCACCTTTTAAGACATGGGGGAAGGGTAGACCCTTCAATGTCTTGCAGTAACGAGCCATGGTTGACCGTATCAAAAGCTTTTGATAGGTCTAACGCTACGAGTACTGTTCTATGGTGGGGATCTTGATTCAAACCGCAATTTATCTGGGTGCTAATGACATTTAGCGCGGAGGTAGTGCTATGGAGTTTTCTGAAGCCATGCTGATGAGGGGCTAGCTGCAAATGTGCTTGGAAATAAGGGAGCAAAATGGCTTCAAGCGTCTTTGCCACTGGCGATAGGAGAGATATCGGACGATATGACTCACCTACGTTAGCTGGTTTCCCAGGCTTTAGTAGCGGGACCACCTTGGCCATTTTCCATTTCTCGGGTATGACAAAGGTGGAAAGAGACAGGTTGAAGACATGCGCCAAATATTTGAAACCTAGGTTTTTAAGCATCGGCATGGCTATGCCGTCTGGGCCCACTGCTTTGGATGGTTTAGCGCGACCAATGGCGTCCTCAACCTCTCTAGCGGTGATGGTAATTGGTGACGCGCTGAGTTTGTGTTTATGTGCGTGTCTATTGGCTCTCCGTCTATCTTTGTCGACCGTAGGATACATTATATATTGTCGGCAGAAAGCGCTCGCGCATTTTTTCGCATCCGACAGCACCTTATCGCCAAAGGCGATGGAAACTTTGTCTTTGTGCTTAGTCGGATTTGATAGGGACTTTACGGTGGACCAAAGTTTACCTACACCGGTAGAGAGGTTACAACCTCTTAGGTGCTCTTCCCATTTCGCCCGCTTGTGTTCGTCCACAAGCAATCTGATGCGTTGGTTTATATCCCTTATTTGGGGGTCGCCTGGATCAAGCTGTCTTATAAGGTCGCGTTCCCTCGCTAAGCTCGCGGCCTCCGCCGGGAAGTGGGGCCGGATTTCGGGAATTCTCCCGGCGGGAATGAAATGTGCCGAGGCAGATTCAATGACCTTACGGAAGGCACGCTCCCCTTGGCGGACATCAGTCGGGATTGGGAGGGCAGCAAAGCTGCTGTCTGTTGCAGATTTATATTCTTCCCACTTTCCTTTTTTGAAGTTTATGAAAGTGCGTTTTTCGGTGACGATGAAGTCGGAGGTACGCTCGAACGAAATAAGTATGGGCAGGTGGTCGGATGCCAGTGTTACCATCGGCTGCCAGTTGACGCAGTTTACGAGTTCTGCGCTCACGATTGAGATATCTGGCGAGCTATGACAGCATCCTACCATACGTGTGGGGGCGTCTCCGTTTATTGTGCAGAACGTCGTTTCGTCTATTTGATCCGCAAACATCTCACCCCTACTGTCCGCCCGCAAGTTTGAATGCCATAGGTCGTGATGGGCATTGAAATCGCCTAAGATAATGCGATTGTTGCCAGTGAGTAAGGCCTCGATAATAGGGCGGTATCCACTGGGGCAACAGGTGACAGGAGGGATGTAGATGTTGATGATTTCTAGATTTGCATCGCCTGACCGGACATATAGGCCTTGACGTTCTAAGACATTGTCCCTGCGGTCGATGCCAGGATCAAATATATAATATTGCACAGAGTGGTGTATAATAAACGTGAGGCCGCCTCCATTTCCGCTCTCGCGGTCTTTCCTGTGGACATTATAACCAGAGCGGGTCTGCAATGCAGATCTCGCTGTGAGTTTAGTCTCTTGAATCGCAGCAATGCGGATGTTGTGCCGCTTCATGAAATCGACTATCTCCGTAATCTTCCCAGTTAGTCCATTACAGTTGAACTGCAGAATTTTGAAGTGCATGAGGGGTGACGCCGCCACTCTAGGGGTAAGTGACGGGTGACTACGCCTAGGTTGTGGAAGGCCAGGACGCAATTGCTGTTGTGGCCTTGGGACTGGGCGCCCTTGGGCAAGCATTGGGGTACCCGGATGATTTGGGTTTGCGACCTGGCAACATGGCGCGATGAAGCCCGTCGAGGGGTTGCCGTCGCGGAGACCAGAACATCTAGGAAAGTGGCACCACCCAAGGCAGGAGCTGCATTGAGCGGATGTCGCAAACCTATATATTCTGTGCTGGCAGACGGTGCAAACGGAGGCAGGGACTAAGAGTCTGTTTCCCTGACCTGCACGATTGCTGCCAGAAAAGAGGGGGGGAGAAGAAGACGGGGGCAGGGGCTGATGCTCAGCATTGCTACCAGCTCTACTACGAAGGTAGTAGTTATGAGTGGTATCAGCTCTTTGAGTTGTTGGCGCCGTGGGGCGCGAGCAGCAGCGGGTACTTGTTGTGGCTTGCTGAGCAGCGAAGCTGCTGGAAGGTAGTGGGGATACGCTTAGGCGTAGACTACGGGACGCCCTTGGGCGTGAGCAGCAAGGAGCCACAAAAGATTTATAAAAGTTACGTGGACGTCGGGTTTTGGGATCAAGCCCAGAACAACCTGTCCGATGCAACCATCCCTTGCACGAGACACACTGAACAGAGTATGACCGTCCTAAAAAGATTCTTTTCTGGCAAATGCAGCAAAACCATTTCTCAGGACCGGGGTCAGGAGACGGACCCGGATTGGGTTCGATACCTTCCCGGAGTAAGAGAATATGTAGCAGTCCTGCTGCAAGGAGCTGCTGGGAGGATGCCAATTTGTGGGAGGGACGAAACAAATTAAATGGGGTCACACTGAAATGACAGTCCTTGGTCGTGAAAAATCCCGAGTCGCTCCGGTACATAGAACCGACTGCCTTGGGAAGCGCAGGGGTGACTCTAGAATACGTTTGTACATTATGGGTATCAAACGAAAGGTGTTAATGAGTATTTTAAAAGGGAGTGGGCCTTAGTTCTATAGGTGGACGCCTTTTCGAGATATCGCCATAAAGGTGGACCAGGGGTGACTCTAGAATATGTTTGTACCATATGGGTATCAAATGAAAGGTGTTAGTGAGTATTTTAAAAGGGCTTAGTTCTATAGGTGGACGCCTTTTCGAGATATCGCCATAAAGGTGGACCAGGGGTGACTCTAGAATGTGTTTGTACGATATTGGTATCAAATTAACGGTATTAATGAGAGTTTTAAAAGGGAGTGGTGGTAGTTGTATATGTGAAGTCTTTTTCCAGATATCGACCAAAATGTGAACCAGGGTGACCCAGAACATCATCTGTTGGATACAGCTAATTTATTTATATATGTAATACCTGCCAAGATTTCAAGGGTGTTTTATTTCGCCCTGCAGAACTTTTTCATTTTCTTGTACTTAATATGGTAGGTGTCACAACCATTTTACAAAGTTTTTTCTAAAGTTATATTTCGCGTCAATAAACCAATCCAATTACCATGTTTCATCCCTTTTTTCGTATTTGGTATAGAATTATGGCATTTTTTTCATTTTTCGTAATTTTCGATATCGAAAAAGTGGGCGTGGTCATAGTCGGATTTCGTTCATTTTTTATACCAAGATAAGGTGAGTTCAGATAAGTACGTGAACTAAGTTCAGTAAAGATATGTCGATTTTTTCTCAAGTTATCGTGTTAACGGCCATGCGGAAGGACAGACGGAGGACTGTGTATAAAAACTGGGCGTGGCTTCAACCGATTTCGCCCATTTTCACAGAAAACAGTTAAAGTCATAAAATCTATGCCCCTACCAAATTTCAAAATGATTGGTAAATTTTTGTTGGACTTATGGCATTAAAAGTATCCTAGACAAATTAAATGAAAAAGGGCGGAGCCACACCCATTTTAAAATTTTCTTTTATTTTTGTATTTTGTTGCAGCATATCATTGCTGGAGTTGAATGTTGACATAACTTACTTATATACTGTAAAGATATTAAATTTTTTGTTAAAATTTTACTTTAAATAAATTTTTTTTTTAAAAGTGGGCGTGGTGTTTCTCCGATTTAGCTAATTTTTATTAAGCGTACATATAGTAATAGGAGTAACGTTCCTGCCAAATTTCATCATGATATCTTCAACGACTGCCAAATTACAGCTTGCAAAAGTTTTATATTACATTCTTTTAAAAGTGGGCGGTGCCACGCCCATTGTCCAAAATTTTACTAATTTTCTATTCTGCGTCATAAGTTCAACTCACCTACCAAATTTCATCGCTTTGTCTGTCTTTGGTAATGAATTATTGCACTTTTTCGGTTTTTCGAAATTTTCGATATCGAAAAAGTGGGCGTGGTTATTGTGCGATATCGTTCATTTTAAATAGCGATCTGAGATGAGTGCTCAGGAACCTACGTACCAAATTTCATCAAGATACCTCAAAATTTACTCAAGTTACCGTGTTAACTGACGGACGGACGGACGGACGGACGGACGGACGGACATGGCTCGATAAAATTTTTTTTCGATCCTGATGATTGTGATATATGGAAGTCTATATCTATCTCGATTCCTTTATACCTGTACAACCAACCGCTATCCAATCAAACTTAATATACTCTGTGAGTTCTGCTCAACTGGGTATAAAAAGAAACGGTACAATTGGTGTTCACTGCAATACAAATTAAATACAACATTTGGCACAAGCTATTAACCAGTTGTAGTAGCACAGCGACTATGATGTTGCGGTTGCGATCGTGTAGCGCGAGTTCGATCACCGCCAAACTCTGAAGTTTTTTAAAACAATTTTTTTATGTTTTATTTTTTTCAACTCTTACTTTTCGTTCAGTTCCATTCACATATGCACAGGTAATTTTCATACTTGTTATGAAATGTTTTAAGTATATATTCAGATTACATCAATAAAAAGAAGAATTTCTCAATAAGAGAAATACATGAAACAATGCATATTATACGTTTTTATTTAATCTTTTGGATATTAATAATAGTTTTTTTGTTATTAATATTTTTTATTAATGACAAAAAAATATTAATAAAAAAAATAAAGTAAACAAATTTTAAGCACTTCCTTTATATCAGGGTTGAGTCATTTTGGAATAAAACAAATCATCCCGGAATGACCCCAAACGACCCCGATGGATACCGCTAATTTATCGCTGACCAAACAGTTCCTGTTGAATACCCAGAAACCTGGGCATCCCAACAGACATCTGATTGACGAGAAAGCACCGCCTGGGGGCTTAAGGAGTCATCTCCGTAAGCATTTTGAGGAAATACGGCATCTGAGAACACAGCCGTATGAAGCGAAAAAATACAAGCAGGTCCTTGGTCAACTCCACAAATAGGCGTCGGACCTTTATGCCGGGAATTGCCCGGTGAACCCAGTACTCAAAGTAAAGTATCCAAAACTTGCGGAAGAGGAACGCATACTCCCCAGGGAAACGCGTGTCACTCTGGCTCAACTTCGTTCTGGATACTGTAACAGGTTAAACTCTTACCTATTCAGAATCAACCCCGACATACAAAATGTATGCCCCGCTTGCAATGTGTCCCCACATGACACCAACCATCTCTTTAATTGTAATGTGGAACCAACGCCTCTAACACCCCTTTCCCTATGGTCCACCCCTGTTGAAACAGCAAGTTTCCTTGGACTCCCGTTAGAGGATATTGATGACAGTTTGTGATCGGTCGCGTCTGTTAGGTGGGGCGAAGCACTGCTACAACAACAACAACAACAACCCCGATGGAGTCCCCAAAACCATCCTGGAATGACCCCCAAATGATCCTGAGAGAGACCCAGCGAGGACCCCGGGGGAGTCCCCAAAAACATCCCGGAACGACCCCCAAAATACCCGGGAGAACCCGAGGAGTCCCCAAAACTATCCCGAAATGACCTACAAAAGACCGCGGGAGCACACCGAGGGAGGCCCCAAACCCATCCCGGAATGACCCCCAAATAACCCAGAGGAAGTCCCCAAAAAGATCCCGGAACGTCCCCCAAATGACCCTGGGAGGACTCCGTGGGAGTCCCAAAAACCTTTCCGAAATGACCTCCTAAAACTCTAGGAGGATCGCGAGGGAGCCCCTGCAATGGACCCCAAAATACCCCGGGAGAACCCTGAGGGACTCCCTGAAATTACCCAACAATTTACCCCAAGACACCCCGGGACGATCCCCAGGGTGTTACAGAAATTACGTCCAAATGACCTCCAAAAACCCACGCGAATACTCCCCAAAATCATCTCAATATTACACTCAGAAGCTTCAGAACTACACGCGCACTGGTTACGCATATGGGTATATTTTCAGGCCATCTCGGGGTTTATTTTTGTTTTTTGAATAACTGAATAAAAATTGAAATTTTATTGTTATTCCACATTTTTAAATAAGGAATAATGACTCAACTCTTTACTCAAAATTTACAAAAATAAGAATGACCGATTATCATCACTCAGGATATTTTGAATAACGATAAAATGTTATTCATTATTCAAAAATACTTGAATAACAAAATAACTTTTTATTCATCAATCAAAAAAAATTAAAATGATGAATATTTTTTTATTTTTTATTTTTTCGTAAATCATTATTCAAATTTGTTGATAACGCCCATCCCTGCTTTATATAAATGGACAAAAATCAGAAAAAATGTCTCCTTATATAAAGACATATTCTTGCTAAACTTTGATTTTTTAATTTTGACATAGAAATTGCAAAAATATTTATTAGAAGTAAAAATATAAAAGTGGAGCGCACATTACAGTTCAAACACAATGCCGAGCAAATACGATAAACGCCGCGTCGGGCAGACATTTCGTCTACTTTATTCAGAGTGGCCATTATTTAAAAATAAAGATGAAAACAATTCAAACTTTTTTAATTTTTTGCTTTAGCACTTGACTGCTAAATCACGCCCAAAATGTTAAGAGCTGTGTTAATCCGGAGGGCGAACATTAATATTGTAAATTAGTGAAACTCCGCTTATTTTACACCTTCTACTAATGTCCGTATCGCTAAATTGTTGAATAAATAACTCCAAGATTCAATAATGCAAAATTGTCTTTATTAGACTACTTTGATAGTACTTCACAATAACACTTATACTTCGCAACCAATAGCGTGCTTCAATCAAACTGATTCCGGACTACTCAGCTGCTGTTGCTTTTATACTCTCTGCCCAAATGTCTAGGCGTTTCTTCTTCTAGAATCATCTACCTGGTCATCAGCCATACGCGCGTGTTTTGTAGTGTGTAACCATATGCGTGTGTATATGTGAGCCAAGTAGTAGCCGATGATGACATGCGTTTGGGAGTATCTCCCTGCGGCTTGTATGTATGTGTGACATGATGATTAATTTGTTTACGACATACAAGTGTGGCAGCTTGCTTTATTGTTGTTGTGGCTTTATTTACTTAGTATCAGATTAGTGATGTGAGTATCACTTAGTGTTACTAATATTCGTCTCAATATTATAACCCTTTAATTTAAAAAATACGGCGCACGTTACGTACGTTTCCATAAGCTTGCATGAGTTTAAATTTTTGACAGCGCACGTACACGGTTAGTTTCAAAAATTGATTGAAAAAAAAACGAAAATTTAGCAAATGTTTGTGCTAATTACCTTTTAGTTTTTGATAATATTAATCAATAGTGCGGTCTATTAATAATGATACCGAAACACGTCTTTCGATATCCCTCCCAATTTTTTTGAACGTGTTTTGACAGTAAAATTAAGAATTATATGTAAACAAGCAAAATATTTGTTTTTGGATATTATGTTTTTTTTTTATACTTAAAAAATTGAATAGCAGCAACCTTTGGGATGTTTGTCGTCATCGCCCGGCAGCGATGATAGAAATAAATCTATCGTCGCAAAATGACGTCGCGTAAATTTCCCGGCGTCAGGGCATTGTGTTTCAAGCATTACTTGGAGTGGAAAGTTGGTAGGAATTATTAGTCAATCAATTGCGCTTCACCTTTATATTTTTACTTCTCATAAATATTTTTGCAATTTCTATGTCAAAATTTAAAAATCACAGTTTACTATGGGGTACGTATACCAAAAAACTTGACAGGGTATGCAGAGTATCTCTGATTAGCATAGCGGGAACCCTAAAAGCTACTCCGACAGTAGCATTGCTTGCCATTCTACACATCACACCTGCAGATCTAATGGCCAAAAATGTAGCGTTAGCCACTGCAACAAGACTCAAGGCCTCGGGGCAGCTTGAGTGCAGGCCATATGACCTCATCTAATATCGGGGAAACGGAATATATGGTAATGAGTATTTTAAAAGGGAGTTGGCCTTAGTTCTATAGGTGGACGCCTTTTCGAGATATCGCCATAAAGGTGGACCAGGGGTGACTCTAGAATGTGTTTGTACCATATGGGTATCAAATGAAAGGTGGTAATGAGTATTTTAAAAGGAAGTGAGTCTTAGTTGTACAGGTGGACGGACGCCTTTTCGAGAGATCGCCATAAAGGTGGACCAGGGGTGACTCTAGAATGTGTTTGTACGATATGGGTATCAAATTGTAGGTATTGGTGGGGGTTTTAAAAGGAACTGGCCCCTAGTCGTATATGTGAAGACGTTTTCAAGACATCGACCAAAATGTGGACTCACCAAGACCCAGAACATCATCTGTCGGGTACCGCTAATTTATTTATATATGCAATGCCACGAACAGTATTCCTGCCATGATTCCAAGGGCTTTTGATTTCGCCCTGCAGAACAATTTCATTTTCTTTTACTTAATATGGTAGGTGTCACACCCATTTTACAAAGTTTTTTCTAAAGTTATGTATACTTTGCGTCAAAAATCAATCCAATCACCACGTTTCATCCCTGCTTTCGTATTTGGTATAGAATTATGGCATTTTTTTCATTTTTCGTTTTTCGAAAGCGGGCGTGGTCATAGTCGGATTTCGCCCATTTTTAATACCGAGATAAAGTGAGTTCAGATAAGTGCGTGAACTGAGTTTAGAAAAGATATATCGATTTTTGCTCAAGTTATCGTGTTAACGGCCGAGCGGAAGGACAGACGGTCGACTGTGTATAAAAACTGGGCGTGGCTTCAACCGATTTTGGCCATTTTCACAGAAAACAGTTATCATCATAGAAGCAATGCCTTACCAAATTTCACATGGATTTGTACATTTTTGTTCGACTATATGGTATTCTAGACAAATTAAATGAAAAAGGGCGGAGCCACGCTCATTTTGAAATTTTCTTTAATTTTTGTATTTTGTTGCACCCCTGCAGTCAAACCAACTAGTTGTATACTAGAAGAATACTAGTTTGCCAAAAATCTATACTAGTATGAGTTCTGTCTTTTTTCCACATTACCAACTGGTATTTTTAACACGGCGATGTCCTACGAAATATCAATTGCCAGCCTCTGCATCAGCATCATACCAATTGACAAACTAGTCATTATATACACCAACATCATACCAGATGACATACTAGTCAGCATACCCATCAGACTCATGCCAATTAACATACTAGTCAGCCTTTGCGCCAGCATTATACCAGATGGCATACTAGTTATTCACCCCTATTCTGCATTTCGATTACGTTCCCGTTCTACGCTCCGCTTTAATCGAAGTTTGGTATTCTGCATTACGACGGAATCGTAAAGAGAAAAGGAAGAGCAAATAATTTTTCGAAATCAGCTGTTGGTACGGAATGTGTGAACATTGGAACAAAATAAATTGAAGAAAATTTGTAAAAAAACATTGAAAAACGTTTATATTTTATTATCCACGCCATTTTGTACAAAAAAAAGCAATAGAATATATTGCCGCAGTGTTATATTTTTTTGAGTGAAGTGTTTTCATAATTGTAGGTGTGTTTTTTTCGTTCTTTTGGCCAATTCCCTGCCGTGGCCACCAAGTTTTGTTAAAACGGATTCCTGCACGAAAATAGTTGACATTTTCTGAATTTTAAGGATGCTAATTTCATTGCACTGGTCTAAAATACTTTATAAAGGTTTATTTATTCTTTCCGCAAGGATTGTTTACGTTTTCGCTTCAACTTCCTCTACTCCGGCAGCATGCTTTGGCATATAACTGGACCCAACAAACAGACAAATTATAGCTGTCTATTATAATGGAAGCAATAGCCTCGGCATTATTTGTGGAGTTGGAAAGCAACGCATACGAAAATGGCCAAGCGAGAATGGAAAGGCAAATATTGCGAGATTTGTGTAATCCATTTGAGAGGAGTGAATTGTAAGATATTTAACTTAAAAGTGGTAAAGTTTAATGACTTATTTTCTTATTTAGGTTCAAAAAAACTTTCGACTCAATAAGGATGCTTTCAAGTATGTGTTAAATACTTTTGCGGGGCAAATACGTCCAAGGACTTCGACATCGACATGTTGTTTTTGACCTGGAAACATATAAAAAACAATCATAATCAAACCTTTTACGTTTCTCAACAAGTTTTACTTATATTTTTGCTAAAATTCTGTTATAAATTAATAAAAAAATAAAAATAAAATATTTTTCCGCCAACCAATTTTCAACTTAGAAAAACGGAACTACGATCGAAATGCAGAATACACAAAATCGAACGATTCGAAGTTGGATCGAAAGAGATTGGAACACAGAATACCAAAATCGCCAAATTGAAAAAATTCCAATCCAAGTCGAAATGCAGAATAGGGCTGATTATATACACCAATATCATACCAATTGAAAGTTGCTAATGTCCGCCCCTAAATTTAAAGATTATGTTGAGGGTTTCGGAAAAATTTTTTAAATTTTTTTTTGATCCTTCGAAATACAGCCAAAAACGTTTTTTCGTTGTAACTTGGTTATTTGACGACCGATTTTTAAACTTGATATGTCATTATTTTGGCCTTGAGAAGCTCCACATTTCCGTTTAATGCCCTTTTAAGCTATGAAGTCGTTTTCACATGATTAGGTCAGCTAACAAAATTTTATCCCCCCTAATGTATGTTTTTTCCTTGCCAAACGAAAGTACTTAAAAATTCAAGAAAATGTTGCTTTGAAACCATATTACTAAAATAATAAACAAAGAAGTTATAGCACTTTCTATATTTATTGCAACTGTTATTTTACCTGATTCTTATTATACTTAGACCTGAAACTCATGATATTTTTGTAGGAAAAATTGCGGGGTTTGGATTGAAAAGTTAATAAAGATATGCCAAATATCAGGAATAGGGGAAGTCAAAGTAAATAAGTGAGTCAAACCTGTATTTTCGTATTTATAATAATAACGTTATGCGACAAAATCAACTTTTTTTCTGGGTATTGGACAAAACCCACTTTTTTGTAGAGATTGAGGCTTAAGTAAACAAAGTACTATCTCCGTTTTTCCCACATTAAATCCCTCAAGCCAAAAGAACTGCTAGGGTTCATCATGGAAGTCGGATGGGATGAGGTGCTGACCAAAGGTCGCAGTGCAATCCTCAATAAATTATCTATCTATCTAACGAAGAAGGGACGAACCAGTAGTCGTTGACTATGTAAAAACAGGCCAAGCTGCACTAGAGCCGTCCTGTTATGAGTGTTAATGGAGTTCAGAATGGTGGTAGTGATATGCACTTTACGGAAGTCATGCTTATGGCTGGATAACCGAACAATTTCATTTAATTGAGGGAATCATAACGGCTTTAAACGTTTTCGTTACTGACTAAAGGGATAATATCGGTAGATACTGGCTGGGTTTCCGGTCTTTCTCTGTTATTCTGGAAAGGCATAGGCTTGTAACGACAAGTAGAAAAAATGTCCTAGGCTACTGATGCCCTCATGGCACAGGTGTTTTGGCATCGGTATAGGTCTTCCGTCTGGGACTATTGATATGGATGGCTTGGCCTTTTCAATAACTTCTTTAACCTCTGTTGAGGTAACGGTGAGGGTTGACTCGTCATGCTTGTGTTTATGTGCCCGTTGATTTGGACGATATCTAGTATTGTCAACTGAAGTATGCATTGCAAATTGGCTACAGAAAGCACTCGCGTATTTCCTCGAGCCGACAGACGAAATTCTAGTCAAATGAATTATTTAAATACTAACTAGTATTAATAACACCACAAAATTATAGCCAATGAACCATTCTAAAACTGACCAGTATGATGAACGCCACACAATTCTAGTCAATTAACTATTCAAAAGCTGACTAGTATGAATAAACCCACAAAATTCTAGTCAATGAACTAGAATGTTTGCTGACTACTTTGGCTTTTGACTGCAGGGACCATATCATTACTGGAGTTGAATTTCGACATAATTTACTTATATACTGTAAAGATATTAAATTTTTGTTAAAATTTGACTTAAAAGAATTTTTTTTTTTGTAAGTGGGCGTGTTCGTTATCCGATTTAGCTAATTTTTATTTGGCACACATATAGTAATAGGGGTAACGTTCCTGCTAAATTGCATCATGATATCTTTACTAATTTTCAATTCTGCCTCATAAGTTCAACTCACCTACTAAGTTTCATCGCTTTATCCGTCTTTGGTAATAAATTATCGCACTTTTTCAGTTTTTCGAAATTTTCGATATCGAAAAAGTGGGCGTGGTTATAGTCCGATTTCGTTCATTTTAAACAGTGATATGAGATGAGTGCCCAGGAACCTACGTACCAAATTTCATCAAGGTACCTAAAAATTTACTCAAGTTATCGTGTTTACGGGCGGACGGACGGACGGACATGGCTAAATAAATTTCTTTTTTCGCCCAGATCATTTTGATATATAGAAGTCTATATCTATCTCGATTAGTTTATGCCGTTACGGATTGCCGTTATGCGAACAAAGTTAATATACTCTGTGAGCTCTGCTCAGCTGAGTATAAAAAAGAGGGTGGCACCTACCATACAAACGGAATGTTTGATACAGCATAACTCTGGGAGTATTCGTGCAAGAACATTGAAATCCAGTAAAGAGTTAAATTGGATCAATCCCGCGTGGAAGCTCCCATACAAATGGAATAATGAAAATTGGTATGAAGCTAAATGACGTTAAGTCCTAACAGCACCAGTAATATATGGAATTGAAAAAAAAAAACAAGACAAATGGGACTTTCAGAACTATGGCTGCCTTAAAAACTTAGGTTATTTCAACACATAAAGTTTGATTGCAGAGTTGGGTTTGGCTGTTATTCCTTTAGTATTCTTTTATGTAATATTTAGGGTTGGTATTTTTGGATACGCATGGAGGAACCGGGAAAAAACATTTCTGTTTAATTTGATATTAATTGTTGTAATTTTAAGGTGTAATGATCATTCCAAAGGTGGTGATTTCCTGTTACTTGCTGGAACAGCCGAAGTTGAAGTAAATGCGTGCTTTAAAAGTGCAAAAATGTACACTCTTTAGAAATATGAGAGGGCATTTTAGCAGAAACACTTCAGCAGCAGCCTTTGCTAAACAACTTCTCGAAATTAATTATGGCAAAATTCCTATTTCTTTACTAAGAGATTTGATTTATTTTCCTGCAAGTTTTTGAGAAATTATGACATCACCTGAAGCTTTAATATCTAATGTTTCTTCCAAATATTGAATCTATCTTTACAACCTATAAATTGCTTGGAGAAAAGGCATTTTAGGCACCTTAAAATTATGATGTTAATATCACTAGAACCAAGACAACTTATCACTCTATTAACACAGTCGTGGAGGAGTCCCAAGCTGTGTATATCCGATTGAGTTTATAAGCTCTTTTGAGCCATCAGATATTTCTCCTCATCGATTGATCCTTAAAAAAGGGCCCATAATATCATAATATTTATGCTTCGTTATTTCGATTCTCCACGGGGACAAGGCTTTTCATCACAAAACTTTTGCGAACGTCATTGAAGCAATTCATTTTATCGGAAATTTTCGAAAACTAAAAAGTTTAAAACCAAGTATTCCATTGATACCGATAGATTTGTCTTTTCAATTTTAAATGCCTCAAATTTCCTATCCCTATCAATGAAGCTCAAGGACGAAAATTAGCTGCGAATCAAGGGATTGATGTGCGCAATACAAACCTTTATAGCTTCAGAGCTTCTGCAACTCAATTGTCAACCTCACCTACGCGAGGGAAATCTTGTTACAAATATGATTATATCATACAACAGTCATTACCTGTAGCAGAAGTCAATCTTAAACGTGGGGTAAAACCCACGGGCATAAGCTAGTATTAAATAAACTTATAAAAATTTCTATTCAAAATCATCCGAAAGTTCCTCAATAAAAAACAAAATTTACAAAAACGAGAATTTGAAAACAGAAGAAAGACAGCTCAAAGCAAGTCGCCGAACACAAGAAACTCGGTGCCCCCGCTTTTCTCGTTACCCCTCTCTTCAGCAAATAACGAGTTTCAACAACAAAAATATGTTTGTATAAACGGCAGCTTAAGCTCCTATTATATGAAATTGCTATGGACACGTCATTTTAAAAAGTTTATAAAAACCTTTTCTACTTTTCCCTCCATATTCATCTAATATATAAAATTCTTCTGTCACGGTTTTAGAGGCTGAACTCCTCCGAAACGGCTGAACCGATTCTCATGAAATTTTGTGAACATATTGGGTAGGTCTGAGAATCGGCCAACGTCTACCTTTTTTTCGCTACGTGTCTAGGGTCTTGAGATCAAAACGTGGACCCGGGTAGCCCTAGAATGTGTTTATACAATGGGGATATCAAATGAAAGCTGTTGATGAGTGCTATAGTACAGGATGATTTTCATACAACTGGGAGGCTAGGGTCTCGAGAAATAGCCCAAAACGTGGACCCGGGTACCCCTAGAATGTGTTTGTACAATATGGATATCAAATGAAAGTTGTTGATGAGTGCTATAGTACAGGATAATTTTCATCTCGTCTCGAGATATAGCCCAAAACGTGGACCCGGGTACCGCTAGAATGTGCTTATACAATATTGATATCAAATGAAAGCTGTTGATGAGTGCTATAGCACAGGATAATTTTCAAACAACTGGGAGGCTAGGGTATCGAGATATAGCCCAAAACGTAGACCCGTGTACCCCTAGAATGTGTTTATACAATATGGATATCAAATGAAAGCTGTTGATGAGTGCTATAGTACAAGATAATTTTCATACAACTGGGAGGCTAGGGTCTCGCGATATAGCCCAAAACGTGGACCCGGGTACCCCTAGAATGTGTTTATACAATATGGATATCAAATGAAAGCTGTTGATGAGTGCTATAGTACAGGATAATTTTCATACAACTGGGAGGCCCAAAACGTGGACCCGGGTACCCCTAGAATGTGTTTATACAATATGGATATCAAATGAAAGTTGTTGATGAGTGCTATAGTACAGGATAATTTTCATACAACTGGGAGGCTAGGGTCTCGAGATATAGCCCAAAACATGGACCCGGGTACCCCTAGAATGTGTTTATACAATATGGATATCAAATGAAAGCTGTTGATGAGTGCTATAGTACAGGATAATTTTCATACAACTGGGAGGATAGGGTCTCGAGATATAGCCCAAAACGTGGACCCGGATACACCTAGAATGTGTTTTTACATTATGGGTATCAAATTGATGCTGTTGATGTGTGCTATAATACAGAGTAAGTTTTACACCGCTGAGTGACTAGGGTCTCGAAATATAAGCCAATACGTGGACCCGGATACCGCTAGAATGTGTGTGTATTATGGATATCAAATGAAAGCTGTTGCTGAAAGCCCTGAAGTTCATTGTGATATTCGATTTAGTCGCATCAACCTGGACAAACGGATAAATATGCATGCGAAGCCGAAATAAAGATATGAATTAATAATACCCACATACTTATTTGCATACATCCTATTCGATTTGCCTGAAATTTCGTATATAAATTTGCCTATATTAGTATTTACGATGCTTTTTTCCGGAAAGTATAATAGAGACGGACTGGGACTCGGATTAGGACTAGGACTGGGACTGAGACTGAGACTCGGATGGGACTGGGACTGAGACTCGGAATGGGACTGGAACAAAATACATACCACCTTCTGTGACTGGCAAAAAGAGATGAAGAAGAAGGAGAAAAACTTGAGAGAAGAGAAAAGAGAGAAGGAGACTGAGAAAGAGATAGAATGAGACGAAGATGGAGATGAAGCGAAAAAGACGGAGGGAAGAGTGAATAAAGGGATTAGGAAAAAGTGTAGAGGGGTAGGGCAGAGTTAGACGGAAAAAGCTTATTAAAATGTATGCAGATAGGCCAAATTTAGGGCAGAACAACGTCTGCCGGGTCTGCTAGTAACAAATAAAATAGGTTTACAAAGCTCTAGCAACACAAAATTTGTACGGAAATATTAATTTAAAATATTTCTTAAAACCTGTTATATTTTTAATGAATATAGGAGTTTATCCATAAATGGGTTACAATTTTTTACGGGTATTTCACCCAAACATTTCATAGATATAATGGGCAGAGTGATTTAAATAATAAGATTTACTTTATATAGGATTAACTTAAATTTAGAAGTATTTTTATTGTGTCAAATTCTTAAAATCTAGAAGGTAAAGTTTTTGCTTATTTGAATTGACGCGAACCAATGATATATAAACAGCCCACAAAAGTTTTATTGCTTTACTTTAAACTTAACAAGCGACCCTTTCTACAGATCTCCATCTTTCAGCAGTCATCTGTCCGACAGGATTGCTACCAGCCCCAAAGTCAGTGACTGTTTTGCCGCAACACTCATCTTCTCGGGAAAAGCTGGAGTCTTAGTGTTATCTCCCTCTGGCACTTCAAATAAAACCGGAGTCTTAGCGTTACCTCCATTTAGCACTCCCAAGAAAGCCGAAATCTTAGAGTTATCTCCCTTTGGCTTATCACCTACTTTCGTAGTTGGCACTTCGCAACTTTTGACGCCCCCCTCTGAATTGCAGCTTTAGAGGTAGTTGTTACCTCGCTATTGGGGCAAATCTGTCCTACAGCTTAAGGTCTAATTGCCTTGTCTATGGGACTACCCTGCCTCGCGGCTTTGGGACTGGGTCCTTTCTGCCTATTCAAAGCAGGCTTGTCGCCTTCCGCCGAACCTTGCCTATTCATTCTGCCATTCTACCGCCTTATGACCCCACTCCAAGCGTTCGATATCGACCTATGCTCGCAGGCGTTGGACACTTTTTAGTGCTGGACGGTACTGCGACAGACCTCTCTTACTTCTTCTGCTTCGTACCCTTCTCTACTCTACTACTCCCTTTTCATTTATGCGCCCCTTACTGTGGTAAGCCCATCAATACTTCCCGAGGTTGCCAGGTATCGGGATGGATCCGTTCGAATATAGCCGTATTTATCCCTCCGCTGCAAATCGTCGAATAGGCACGATCCGGGTAACACCCTGGATTAGGGGTTGGCAGTTTTAGGTCACCGACATCAAGCCGCCCTCCTATGAGGTGAAACGGCGTAGATGCCAGCATAAACCGCTCCGCCTCTTAATCGGGCGCTATGGAGTTCGGCCAAGCCCTCACACCAACGACAAAGGTGCCTACCTTAGTGAGGGCACAACAACTTCACTCAGTCATGAATATGGAATTCAGATCACCTCCACCATTTTTTTTACAATACGTGAATTATGACCGGAGTTACGGCTTCTGAATCGTGGTGAAAAACTAAGTCTCAAAAAGGTGGAGCCAAGCTAATTTTTTTAAGGTTTGAATCGATGTTGCTGACGACCCAAATGTTAGTTCAAATAAAATATTTGAACGAGTTGGCTTCATTAATATCCTATCGGTTCAAAGCTTCAGCAACTGCTCGAGCCTTAACTCAGTATAGACCACAAAAAAGTACTTAAGCCTAGACCTGTGGAGAATTTCATTATGTTCATCTTCGAACTAATCGCGAAACTCGCGCAAGGCATTGGAAGCGACGAATTTGCGAAGTTCTAAATACTGCGACCCAGGGTATCAAACATCTCAAGACGCGCACGAGCGACTTATCATGACTTTTAATATCATTAACATAATGCTAAAATAAAGGTGTATGCAAGTATTCAAGTCTTATGTCAAACTCCACGGTCAAACCCTTAAATGGGTGAAGTAATTTTAATATTCTTAACGAATCAATTTTGAATAAAATTTTTTTCAGTGCCATAACAATTTTGACTAATTTATTAGTGTACCTTTTGTACTTTTCTGTGTTTATTCATTAAAAAACAAACATTATATCACATAGCCTTACTCAATTCAATAGCACAATTAAGCTGTGCAAATATCTAAAATAATCAAAAGGAAATGTTCTTTTCAAAACAGCCAAAAGTTTTCTTTGTTCCTATTTCCTGAAATCTAGAAGTTTCTACTAATTTTTTATTTACACAATCCACTAATGTACAATAAAAAAAAAAAAAAAAAAAAATGTAAGGCGCGATAACCTCCGCAGAGATCTAAGGCCGAGCTTCTCTTCCAAATAGCGCCCACAAAACCGTTTAGATTTTTGACTCCATTAAGCACTCAATAAAGCAATAATGAGATAATTAAGAATTTGTACATATTTTGTATGGAAAATTAGGTTTATTAAGGGCTTTAA
This sequence comes from Eurosta solidaginis, assembly GCF_040869045.1. Classification (NCBI taxonomy): domain Eukaryota; kingdom Metazoa; phylum Arthropoda; class Insecta; order Diptera; family Tephritidae; genus Eurosta; species Eurosta solidaginis. Next base: position 9,627,584 of record NC_090322.1, read on the forward strand.
TGTAGAAAACTTGGCTAATTATTTCATTAACCCTGTGTGTGAAATTGCTATAGAAATCACAAAATTTTACGAATATGGGAAGGGTGAACAGACGTTTAAGTCCACAACCAATTAACGTCTCATTAACACTTAACACAGGACCTTGATTATGTCAGCCCACTTAACTTCGAGCAATGTTGCTGCTCAAAACTTGGTGCACTGCTCCCAACTTTGGTTTTTTGGCGGTATCAAGTAGACAAATTACTAGTTTGGAAACAAATAAAACTAATTAGTGTACCTTTTGTACTTTTCTGTGTATATTCATTAAAAATACAAACATTATATCACGTGGCATTTCTCAAATCAATAGCACAATTAAACTGTGCAAATATCTAAAATAATCACAAGGAAATGTTCTTTTCAAAACAGCCAAAAGTTTTCTTTGTTCCAATTTCCTGAAATCTAGAAGTTTCTACTTGTTTGTTATTCACACAATCCACTAATGTATAAATAGCGACTACAAAACTTATCTTGATTTACTCAATATTTAACAAGCGTCTCAAAAAGTTATAATTTAAAATGAGTTTAAGAAATTATTTCGTCCTGGTGGTCGCGCTTAGCTTCCCTTTCACATACACGAATGCGCAATTTCGCGCTGGAGGTGGCCGTTCTAGCAGTACTGTGCATGTAGAGGATACACTATATGTGGTGGCAATATATGAAAACAACATATATGCTTGCGTTGGATCACTGATCACTTTGGAATACGTGGTTACAAATTTAAGATGCGTAAGGAGAACAGAAGCGGAAAGGGTCAGAGTTAAAGCTGGCGTAAACAGTATATCTCAAGCGGGGCAAATTCGCAATGTGGCTTGTGTTCATCGTCCACCAGTCGAGGGAAGCATCTATATGGATATAGGTATAATTGAATTGGAATCCCCCTTTAAACCAGATACAGTAGTAACAATAGAACTTTGCAAAACTATATTACAACCGCGCAAGAAAATGCGAGTTAGTGGATTTTGTTCACGAATTGGACAAGGTGATAATATCCGTTCTACTCGCGAAACTATAGGAGAAGTGGGCTGTTTTGTTCGTACTTTCTATGACGACAGGAACACATTTATAACAACAGAGGTTTCTGGATATGAAGTAACAATTGGAGTAGATTCTGGAGCACCGGGCGTTGTGGACGGAGCTCTTTGTGCTGTGGTAGGAAGTCGTTTCGATAATTCGGCAACAATATATACAGATTTATCTGTTGGAACTCCTGCTCGACGCTATATAGAAGGAAAAACGGGATGTTCATAACTGTTATTATAAATCTAATGCTGTCATAAAATTAAGCAATACTTCTAAATAAATAGTACGGAGAAAAAAACTGTTTTCGTTTTTCTTTTCCCCGAGGAAATTCTCCTAAATTATAATTTTTTATTATATATTTTTTATTTATTATTTTTTATTATATATATAATTGACATCTCTCCAACCTCCTAATCAAGGGTGCTAGGCACGATCCCTATTGAATGAATTGCAGCAATTGGGTATTTTCGGAACGGAGCCTTCCTCATACCGGACCGCTTCGGGAAGTAATGATGACCTTACCACAGCATGGGGCGCTGTTGTAGGGGACGGCTTTTATCCCCACTTTTAACATTAGACCGCTGATCCCGCCTTGTTGGGCAGGTGGTCGTACGATCAAGATGAACTGGAAAAGTTCTAAAGTAAGTTAGGATGAGAAGTAAAAAGCGATGACGTCGCAGGCCCGGGAAGAAGAAATCGCTATCAGTAATGATTCGGACGCGGATAGCGATGATAGTATGCAGTTCGTGCGCTCGGTAGAAGAGCAGTCTACCAGCGCAGACAAAGAACTAACGTTCCAACGAACGACGAGAGCGATCGCTTGGCATGGTCCAGAGAGAAAGTGCCCCGAGAGGCAAGAGGCAGCGATCGGCTGAACCTGATAAGCCTGCTTTAAAGAGGCAGCAGGCAGAGGGCAAACGCCCCAGTCCCAGAACCAGCATGCAAACTAGTCGGAATGAAAGGAATCAAACCTCAAATTCTGCAAAGCGGAGAGAAGAGGGAAGTTCTAGAAAGCCATAAAAGGTATAGTATAGGAGGAGGAATTAAGAAATAAAAACGTAAATGCTAATAAGCTAAAGGGAGGTAATAACCAGACTCCAGCTTATTCGGTGATACTAAAGGGAGCTAACGATGAGACTCCGGTTTCCGCCGAGAGGAAGAAGATGAACAAAGTTGCGAAGCAGGCCTTTACTGTGTCACTACTAGATTGCAACCCCAATGGGCTGGTGTCAACCGATAGGCAGAGGTGTTACTTACTTACTTACTTAATTGGCGCTTAACCGTCTAAACGGTTATGGCCGTTCAACAAGGCGCGCCAGTCGCTCCTTCGCTCCGCCAACCGGCGCCAATTGGTCACACCAAGGGAGTTTAAATCGTTTTCCACCTGGTCCTTCCAACGGAGTGGGGGCCGCCCTCTACCTCTGCTTCCATAGGCGGGTTCCGATAGGCACACTTTCTTGGCTGGAGCATTATCTTTCATTCGCATAACATGGCCCAGCCAGCGCAGCCGCTGCGTTTTAATTCGCTGGACTATGTTGATGCCTGCATATAGCTCGTACAGCTCATTAAATCTTCTTCGGTACTCGCCATCGCCAACGCGTAGAGGCCCATAAATCTTTCGAAGAACTTTTCTCTCGAACACTCCCAAAGCCGCTTCATCTGCTGTTGTCATGGTCCATGCTTCTGCCCCATATAGCAGGATGGGTACGATAAGTGACTTGTAGAGTATGATTTTCGTTCGCCGAGAGAGGACTTTACTTTTCAATTGCCTACCTAGTCCAAAGTAGCATTTATTGGCAAGATTGATTCTTCGCTGGATTTCAGTGCTGATGTTGTTGCTAGTATTGATGCTGGTTCCCAAATAAACGAAGTCTTTTATTATTTCGAAATTATGGCTGCCAACAGTAGCGTGATTGCCAAGGCGCGTATGTGCTGACTCTTTGCTGGATGACAGCAGGTACTTTGTTTTGTCCTCATTCACCATCAAACCTATCTTTACCGCTTCTTTTTCCAGTTTGGAGTAGGCAGAACTAACAGCGCGGGTGTTTAGGCCGATGATATCAATGTCATCAGCATATGCCAGTAGTTGCACGCTTTTATAGTATATTGTTCCAGTGCGGTTAAGTTCTGCAGCTAGTATAATTTTCTCCAGCATCAAATTAAAGAAATCGCATGATAGGAGGTCACCCTGTCTGAAACCTCGTTTAGTTTCGAACGGTTCGGAGAGGTCCTTCTCAATTCTGACTGAGCTGATGGTGTTGCTCAACGTCATTTTGCACAGCCGTATACGTTTTGCGGGGAAACCAAATTCAGACATAGCGGCATATAGGTAGCTCCTTTTCGTGCTGTCGAAGGCGGCTTTAAAGTCGACGAAGAGGTGATGTGTGTTGATTCTCTTTTCACCGGTTTTTTTCCAAGATTTGGCGCACTGTGAAAATCTGGTCGATGGTAGATTTACCAGGTCTGAAGCCGCACTGATAAGGTCCAATCAGCCGGTTCACGGTGGGCTTCAATCTTTCGCACAATACACTTGAAAGGACCTTATATGCGATATTAAGAAGGCTGATTCCACGATAGTTGGTGCATTTTGCAGTATCCCCCTTCTTGTGGACTGGGCAAAGAACACTTAGATTCCAATCGTCGGGCATGCACTCGTCCGCCCATATTTTGCTAAGAAGCTGCTGCATGCGCCTTACCAACTCCTGCCGCCGTACTTGAATAGCTCCGCAGGCAATCCATCAACGCCCACGGCCTTGTTGTTTTTCAATCTGGTTATTGCTATTTTAACTTGGTCATAATCGGGCGGGGGGACATATATTCCATCATCATCAATTGCGGGATCGGGTTCTTCATCTCTGCGCGGTGAACTGCTGCCTCCATTTACGAGAGCAGAGAAGTATTCCCTCCATAATCTAAGCACTTTCTGGACATCAGTTACAAGGTCGCCGTTTTCATTCCTACAGGAGTTTGCCCCGGTCTTAAAACCTTCCGTCTGTCGCCGTATTTTTGGTAGAATTTTCGGGCGTTATTCCTGGTGGCTAGCAGCTCAAGCTCCTCACACTCACGCCTTTCTGCTTCTGCTTTTTTCTTCCTGAAAAGGTATCTCTCTTCCCTTTTCAACTCACGATAGCGTTCACACACTCCTCTTATCGCGCTCGCTTTTAACGTAGCCCTGTAGGCAGCGTCTTTTCCATCGATTGCAACGCGGTATTCTTCATCGTACCAGTTGTTTTTTCGTGGCCGCCGGTAACCAATTATTTCCTCGGCGGCAGTACGAAGTGCTTTGGAGATATGCTCCCACTGCTCCTGTATTCCTTCAGGACGAGTTGTGCTCTCAGAGAGCAGGTGTGAGAGTCGAGTTGCGAAATCATTGGCAGTCTGTTGTGGTTGAAGCTTTTCGACGTCTAGCTTTCCTTGTGTTTTTTGTTCCTTGGTTTTAGCCGCGTTGAGGCGGGTGCGTATTTTGGCTGCAACGAGATAATGGTCCGAGTCGATGTTAGGTCCTCGGATCGTGCGCACATCTAAAACACTGGAGGCATGCCGTCCGTCTATCACAACGTGATCGATTTGATTGCGAGTATTTCTATCAGGAGACAGCCATGTAGCTTGATGTATCTTCTTATGCATGAACTTCGTGCTGGATATGACCATGTTTCGAGCACCGGCAAAGTCAATCAGCCTCAGTGCGTTAGGAGAAGTTTCATTGTGTAGGCTGAACTTTCCGACTGTAGGGCCAAAAACACCTTCTTTGCTCACCCTGGCGTTAAAGTCGCCAAGCACGACTTTTATATCATGACGGGGGCAGCGCTCGCATGTGCGTTCTAATTGTTCATAAAAAGTGTCTTTCACCTCATCGTCTTTCTCCTCTGTCGGCGCATGGGCGCAGATGAATGATATATTAAAAAATTTTGCTTTTATTCGGATAGCGGCGAGACGCTCGTCCACAGGCGTGAACGCCAGCACTTGGCGACAAAGTCTCTCTCCCACCACGAATCCGACGCCGAAACTGCGCTTTTTCGTATGGCCACTCCAATAGATGTCACAATTTTTGATCTTCTTTCTTCCTTGCTTCGTCCAACGCATTTCTTGGATGGCGGTGATGTCAGATTTTGGTTTGACGAGGACATCAACCAGCCGGGCATCTGCACCAATCCCATTCAGGGAGCGGACGTTCCAGGCGCATGCCCTCAATTCATTGTCCTTCAAACGTTTGCCATGGTCGTCATCAATAGAGAGTGTATTTATCCGAGGCTTGTTGTTATATTTCATTGGAGTATGGTTTTACGTGGCGGGTCCCAAGCCCAGCGCACAACCCGCTTAACGGGGGTGAAAATATTACTTGCACGTTTATATAGCGAGCCGCTTGCTCTAAGACAGCCGCCCGCTTGCAGCCGCACCTAGAGGTATACAGACGCTGCCGATGAGATCTCCTCCGGCTAGCCCTTAAACCGATTATGTCAGAGTGGCCTAGCCAGGTTGTCGCCTTCTCACATTAGCTCACCGCTAAACATCCGGATGTTTAGCGGCTAACCAGAGGAAACTTGGCCGCAAGCGACCGGCAGTAGTGAGCTGCTTGAACCGCATGTAAAATAATCGCTCTGGCCATTCCCAGGTGAATGGCGGTCAGAAGCTTTCCCCACTTTCGTGGACTTCTACACACGGCTCCAGAGGTTTTAGAATAGGGCAAAAAGCTCAATAATGTTGCGACCCCGGAAATAGGGAAGAAAAATGTGGGTGCAGTGGCGGAGAATTTGGAGAGAGACAAACAGCTCAATGACGTGGCGAGTCTTACAGATAAATATCCAACACAGTAAAGTGGTGTCGAGCGAGCTCCTCCTGACACTTGAGGAGGGTTCGTTTGATGTGGCGCTGATGCAGGAGCCATGGGTCTCATCTGGAGGAAATTTTTCTGGATTCAGCGTTTATTACACAAAGACGAACAGCAGGGTATTCTATCTAACTTCAGCACCGAAGACCTAACAATGGTAGCAATAGAGGGGCAAAAAGAACCGTTCCTTATCCAAACATCCTTCTACATGGCCCATACGTGGAAGCCCAACCAGAAGAGTTCAAAAGGCTGGCGGGTAAAGAAGGGTGCAGAGGACGGCTTGTCATAGGCGCAGATGCGAATGATATCACATTGAGCTCTGAGCAGGATATATCGGAATATGAATGGAGAGTCCTTGACAGGCCATCATTCTCAGACCAAGCATATATCAGCTTCAGAATCCCCTAAAGAGGGTAGAGAAGGTGAAAACCTTTAGGTTTATCAAAGCCGCTGACAACTGCGTACAACAGAGCTTGTCCTCTGAGAAGGATGAAGGGGAAAGTAAAGCCACCATGGTGGAGTGAGGAGCTGAGCCTTCTTAGGGGGCAGGTAAACAAGATTTTTAAGCTGGCAAAAGTTGCGGAAAGCGAGGAGTGCTGGGACGAATACAGTGACATGCTGAGGATCTATAAACGTGAAATCAACAGGTCAAAACGAGTTTCATGGAAGAATTTCTTTGCCGACATAGAATGCTTCAGCGAAACGGCGAGACTGAATAAAGTTCTATCTAAACGAGATGCAGTCAAGAGATTGATAAAAAAGCATGACGGGGAATGGTCACACAGTAGTGAGAGTCCCTTGAGGCACTACTTAACACACACTTCCCAGCAGGAGCAAATCGCCGGGCCCAGATAGGATATTCCCTGCTATGCTGCAGATGGCCGGTGGAACGATTATAGAATGACTAAGAATAATTTTTGAGGGTTTCATAAAACTTAAACACGTCCCGCAAACTTGCAGAACGGCTCGAGTAATCTTCATACCGAAAGCGGGAGAAGCCAGTAATCTGCACCCGAAAGACTACAGGTCTATTAGTTTTCTACTCAAAACCCTGGAGAGATTAATAGCTGTGTATATGAAATCAAAAATGAACGAGGAATTATTCCCTTCAGCACAACATGCTTACACACCAAAGACAAGTCAGTCTGTGAATATAGAGAAGGTCATGGAACACCAGGAATATGCCTGTTTTTCTGCACATTACCGGAGCTTTCAACAATGTTTCGAAAAAAGCAATCATGGAGAATCTCTACTCGATTGAAGTTCATACAGCTTTAGCAAATTGGATCGGCTCTATGTTAAGCTGCAGAATTATCACATCGCAATGGGGTCTGTGCGAGGCAACGAAAACTGTAAACAGAGGAACCCCGTAGGGTCCATTGCTGTGGACGCTGCTTATAAACCAATTGATTAGCCGGTCCGACGGAGGACCAGTCAAACTTACGTCATATGCAGACGACGTTTCTCTCATCATAAGGGGCAGATGCCTAACAACAATAAGCTCTCTAATGGATGAGGCACTTCGGGATGTACATGCCTGGGCATCCGGAGTCGGGCTACCCGCCAACGCGGAAAAAAACGGTCTAGTATTATTTGCTAGGAAGTATAAGGTCCCTAATTGGACTAAGCCTAAGCTTGGAGGGGTAACCCTGCAAGAAAAATATAGCAGAAAGTATTTAGGAGTTATACTAGATAGTAAGTTGTCGTGGAAACTCCATGTGGAAGAGAGAGCGAAGAAAACCTCGACATTGTATGCATACAAGAGGATGCTAGGATGCGCTTGGGGCCTTTCACCCAAACTCCCTCATTGGGTATTTACGACAATTGTCAAACCCATACTTTACTATGGGGTTATTGTTTGGTGGACAGCCAAACAAAAAGTACGTATACCAAAAAACTTGAGAGGGTATGCAGAGTATCTAAGATTAGCATAACGGGAGCCCTAAAAGCTACTCCGACAGTAGCATTGCTTGCCATTCTACACATCATGCCTGCAATATAATGGCCAAAAATGTAGCGTTAGCCACTGCAACAAGACTCAAGGCCTCGGCAGGTCATACGACCATAGCAGTATAGCCTCATCCAATATCGGGCACACGGAATATATGGTTCCGTGCATGAGGTTCGACTTGAACTTTTTTTGAAGTTGCATATCAGATTTACACACGGCGACTCTTTCTGAGCAACAATTTAACATTTTATATCAATTCCTTCTAAACATTTTTTATTCATTGATTTGAAAAATTATTGTGAAATATGTATAAGAAATATTAAATAAACTTATAAAAATGTCTATTAAAAATCAACCAGACAAAAACCAGAATTTGAAAACAGAAGAAAGACAGCACAAAGCAAGTCGCCATGTCGGTCCTCTTCTTCGCCAAATAACGAGTTTCAACAACAAAAATATTTGTGTATAAACAGCGGCTAAAGCTCCTATTATATGAAATTGCTATGGACGCGTCATTTTAAAAAGTTTATAAAAACCTTTTGTACTTTTCCCTCCATATTCATAACATATAAAATAGGCAGGGGCAGAAACTGTTTTTCCTTTTATAATACAATTCCTTACAAAACTATTAATGTGTCCTTTTAATATATTTGGATCAAGATAACAATTATTTTCGTATTTTTAGTACCTCCTAATACAGGGTGTTATGCGGACCGTGTCTATTGGACGATTTGCAGCCAGGGGATAAATTCGTAATAATGGTGTGAAGATGATAGCGTGCGACAACATCGCGGGATTGCGGTGGCTGGAGGAAGCGTGCCAAACCTCCAAAGGCAAGTCCCCACGATACCAAAAGTTAAGTTATGGATACCATGCGTGATGAAGTCGGAGGATACACCCCACCGGGTTAGGGGATCAGAATATACCCGCGGTAGGTATGCCTGTCGTAAGAGGCGACTAAAGTACCATATTCAAGGGGCTGTGTAGCGCAACCCTTCAGGTTGCCAGCGCAATATATAGCTTCTCCAAACCGAATTGTAAACCTCACCTATCCGCGGCGGATCCTGTTTCACTAACAGACGAGGCTCTGGCGACCCCAAGCTCCTCATGGAATTTGGGGGTAGGGAGGGAGGGAATGGCCTGAAGGTTTAATGTGGCCACATAAATCGTTCCCGAGATGGTCGGGCTAGCACCTTAATGGTGCTATGGTACCGGAGCGTACCGGATTTGTATCCGGAAAAGGACCATCACATCGATGACACTCCCCAAAGCCTTCGGGGAGCAACCTTATCGCTACAACAACAACAACAACAAGTCGGAGGATACACTGCGACTTCTGCAGAATCAGAATCCAAACATACCGACACAGGATTGGAAGATACTTACTGTATCTCGGCCTACGGAGGAAGGTCAGTTCTACATCTTCCAAATAAACAAGCAGGCGGAGGATATATTGTACACGCAGCTTGGAAAAATGTCCTTTGGTACAGGCAAAATTTATATGCGACTCGGGAATAGAAGTCCCGAGGATAAAAATCCTAACACGTTGGAAGTGGGCGAAGTCGAAAAGGACATCAAAAGCCTAAGGGAAAAAAGACAGGTGGAGGTAGCCGACGTCACCACGAAGGTGTTAGAAGAGGACCAACAGCCAGATGGTGCTGTGAGTCGCACAGAGAAACACCCGGCACAACAGTTACAAGAGGCAGAAGGGGGCTTCGAACACTCTAAACCAAAAGGGCAAGGGGAGGACGACGACGTCACGACGAAGGTGCTGGAGGGGGACAAACAGCCCAATGGTGCTGCGAGTCCTACAGATAAACCTCCAACACAGTAAAGTGGCTTCGAGCTAACCCTTGCGGAGGGTTCGTTTGACGTGGCGCTGATCCAGGAGCCGTGGCTCTCATCGGGAGGAAAGGTTTCTGGACTTAGCTCGCGTGGATTTGGCGTTTACTATGCGCAAAAGGAAGGACGGGTGCGATCTGTAGTAATGGTACGGAAACAGCTGCATTCATATATGCTGCCTAATTACACTACTGAAGACTCGCAGTGGTTGCCGTTGAGCAAAGGAATAAGCAGGCATTTATCCTGTCATCCTGCTACATGGCCTATGCTGCGGAGGTTTCACCGATGGAGTGCAAGAGAATAGTACAGGACGAAGGGCGCAAAGGGCGGTTGGTCATAGGCCCGGATACAAATGCGCACCATAATGCGTGGGGAGGAGCAGATACGAACGAGAGAGGCGAATCTCTATTTTGTTACATCCTGCAAACCAATTTGCAGATAACCAACAGGGGAGATGTCCCTACATACATTGGTCCAGCATCCAGCAATAATTTGGATATTACACTGAGCTCCGAACGTGATATATCAAGGTATGATTGGATGGCTCTTGATAGACCATCCTTCTCCGACCATGCGTATATCAGCTTCAGCATCCCTCTAAAGAGGGTAGAGAAGGAAGGAACCTTTAGAAACCCTAGGTCAACGAACTGGACTAAATTCCAGAAACAAAAGTGGGACAACCCAAAGAGGTTGCCAATGTAGAGGAACTGGAGGAGTCTAATGAATTCTTAACAAGGATGCTTATGACTGCGTATAACAAAGCTTGCCCGCTGGGAAGATTCAGAGGAAAAGCATAGCCGCCATGGTGGAGCAATGAGCTGAGTATTCTAAGAAGACAGGTAAAAGTAATGTTTAAGGTAGCAAAGACCGCGGAAAGCGAAGCGTGTCGGGACGAGTACAGGGATCTACTGAGGATATACAAGCGTGAAATTTCGAGGGCGAAGAGAATCTCATGGAAAAGTTTCTGTACGGACATAGAGTATTCCAGCGAAACAGCGCGGTTGAGAAAAGTCCTAGCAAGGGGAAACATAGTCCAGGGACTAATAAAGAAAGAGAACGGGGAATGGTCACGTAATAGTGAGGTCTCCCTTAAGGTGCTTCTCGATACACATTTCCCATCGGCGATGGTTTAGAAGAGCCAGCAGACAGCGCTCACACTTCGATCATGGAGCGGGTAGTGCCGGGCTTGGTGACCGATACCGAAAGGGCAGTGAAGACGTTTTCTAAGTTTAAATCGCCGGGCCAAGGTGGTATATTCCCGGTCATGCTACAAGTTTCAAGTAGGGCGGTCGTGGAATTGCTTAAAATAATATTCGATGGGTGCATAAGACTGAATCATGCATCGCAATCTTGGAGAACTCCTCGGTAACTTTCCTACCAAAGGCGGGGAAGATCGGTCACGTATATCCCAAAGACTATAGACCCATTAGCTTAACATCATTTCTGCTCAAAACCTTTGAGAGTTTGATAGATGTGTACATTAAGTCCAACGTGGATGAAAAGCTGCTCTCCACAACACAACATGCGTACACCAAAGGCAAGTCGGTAAACATCGCACTGCATAGGGTGGTAATAAGCATAGAGAAAGCCCTGGAATATAACGAACATGCTCTAGGAGTCTTCTTAGACATTGCCGAGGCTTTCAATAATGTTTCTAAATGGGCGTTTATGGATGGTTTCAATTATATTAAAGTAAATCCAGCCTTAACGAGATGGATCGGCTGCATATTAAATTGCAGGAAGATTACATCACAATGGGGATTGTACGAGGCCACGAAATCAGTGGACAGGGGAACGCCACAGGGAGGAGTGCTATCACCTCTGCTGTCAACGCTGGTCAGCAACGAGCTACTGAGGCGATTCGATGAGGACTTGTAAACCTTACGGGTTACCCAATTCTCATAAGTGCAAAGTTCCTTCCAACGATTAGCTATTTGATGGAACGGGCGCTTCAGGATATTCATACCTGGGCCTCAAATGTCGGGTTGAAAGTCAACGCGGATAAGATGGATATGGTCTTGTTTCCAAAGAGGTACAAGGTACCAAAATGGATCAGGCCTAAGTTAGGAGGGGTGCCTACAGGAGAAACCTTGCACAAAATATCTAGGACTCATCCTTGACAGTAAGCTGCCATGGAAGCTCAACGTGGAGGAGAGGGTGAAGAATGATTCAACGGCACTTTATGCATATAAAAGAATGCTGGGATGTATGTGGGGCTTATCTCTCTCATTGGAGTTCTTGTTTGTTGGAAAGTCACACAAAAAGCAATCTACCTCAAAAAATTAGCATTGAGGGAGCCCTTAGCAAAGAACATAGCGTTAACAATTGCAACCAGGCTCGGTGCCTCGGGGCAGCTTGAGCGCCGACTATACGGCCATAGTAGTATAGCGTCATCAATCACAAGACGAACAGACTACCTGATTCCCTATCTATGCTTCGAGGGCGATCTTAAAGCCACAATTGAGGTGGACGGTTGGCACAAGGGTGCGCATTCTTTGAAGCTTGGGCTCAAGCGCGGGGCTGTAAATTGTCGAAGATTATGTGTAGGTCTTACAACCTTAGACTAACAAAGTTGCTTCTATCATTAAAAAGAGAGGACTGTATACTCCTGACGGGTATTCTTACTGGACACTGCCTTCTGGCGTCACATGCCTTAAATTAGGCTTGGTCAGTGATAGCAAATGTAGGAAGTGCGGGCTGGAGGAGGAAACGATCGAGCACGTTATGTGCTCGTGCCCTGCGCTTGCCAGGCTAACACTCCAGCTATTAGGAGTGATACAGCTATCAGATCTAGAAGCAGCAAGTGGCTTAAGTCCTAGGCAGCTTCTAGTATTTGCCAAGAGCACGGAGTTATTTTATAACATAGGTCCTGGTTTTTGATAGGGGTTTTCAGTTTGGTGGTTAATTATTTTCCATCCCTGATAATAGGTTTATAAAGCTCTTGTAACTCAAAATGTGTACGGAAATATCAATTTAAAATGATTTTTAAACCTGTAATATTTTTAATAAATATAGGAATTTATCCATAAATGGGTTACAATTTTTCACGGGTATTTCACCCAAAAATTTCATAGCTACATATGTATGTATAACGGGAGAAGTGATTTAAATAATAAGATTTACTTTATATAGGACTAACTTAAATTTAGAAGTATTTTTATTGTGTCAAACTCTTGAAATCTATAAGGTAAAGTTTTTGCTTATTTGAATTGACGCAACCCAATGATGTATAAATAGGGCCACAAAAGTTTTATTGCTTTACTTTAAACTTAACAAGCGACGGGAAAAGTTTCAAAGTGAAGCCTATTTCATTGCGAACCTATATACCTACTTACACTGTTCAGTATTGGAAGTATTGGTTATTCATTCATTCACTCATTCATTCATTCATTTTTATTCATTATTATCTTGTGCAATCTTAAATTTATACAATTCAAAATACAAAATCTATGTAATGAAGTAAAAATAATTACAGAAGTTGAAGAATTAAACAAATTCCAATTTACAAGTGTACTTACTACGAAAGAAGTATACAGACAGTGAAAGACAAAAAATATAATGAAAATACTAGTAATTATATTAATTAATTATAAAATTTGTAAAAGTTTTAAATTTTTAAAGGGAAACACTTTATGTAACAGGCCGCAACAGAGCTTCTATTATCATCATGATTCAAACAAAGGAGCCATAATTTCACCTCCTTCGAGAAAACGGATAGTCTCCTAATGCTTTGTATAGCTTCAGGAAGCTTATTGAAAACCATGCAGGACACTATTGTGTAGAAGTTGCGAAACAGGGTGGTACGAGAAGCAGGAACTACAACATTTGAATGTGAGCTGCTTCTTGGCCTTTGTGGGGGGTATATTGAACTACGTAGATAACCACACCTCATAAAAAATATTTTTAAAACTTTATAGAAATACAAGTGCCTCACAGGCAGAATATTTAACCGTTTAAAAAGGTTCATAGTGTGCGATAGGCGGTTCGCGTTACATATTCTTCTTATGAGACACTTCTGCAGAATTAAGAGCGGACGAGTTTTACTATTATACGCACTTCCCCAGCAACTTATACCATATTGTAATTTAGATTGTACTAGTCCAAAATACACCATTTTCAGCACACTGCGTGAACATAGTTTTTTAAGACGATAAAATGAGCGCAGAGTGGATAACAGATATTGTTTCATAGTAGAGATATGGGACGACCAACTCAAATTTTGATCTATTATAATACCCAAGTACTTAAAATTGGATACCACTTCGATCTTAAAGCATTTTCCGTCGCAGTCAAATTCAGGTGCATAGCCAACTCGAGATCCCTGATCAATACAAGTGTGAGTTCAAGTTAAAAACAGTATTTTCAGCAATCGTCTTAGCGACAGTAGGCTAAAATCTGGAATTTATTGAAATTTATTCAGATTTGTATAACATGTAAAATTTATGATATCTTACACTTGTGTTCTTATCTACAAACGATATGCTTGCTCACAAAGACTTAATTGCTGTATTTATCAGCGTGCCGTTAAATTATTAAATATATAAACTTCAACTATACAAATTCAATGTAATTTAACAAATAATTTAACCTACAACTCTTAAGTATCCACGTTTCGAAAGAAAATTTTATAAAAGGAAAGAAAACTAGTAGACTTTAGCAATAGTGATGAAACCGCGATGACAGCGGAAGGCAGTACAAAGAAGAAGATGAAACCCTTTGGTGAGGATAAGCGACGGCGCTGTATTTCGTTTTGCGCAGCGGCGTAACATCCCTCCCTCCGTAAAATTCGTGCGTACAACGGACGGGGTTTACTTCCTTACATCAAGTTTCGCCAGCTTTACGTATGGCCTTGTAAATAATCCGTCGGCTGTTCGGACAACTGCGCTGCGCGCTATTCCATCCTTTCCACAATTGATATCAATAACAACTCCTTTCCTCCAGGTATTTCGCTTTGCGTTATCATCTACGATAATTACAACATCGTTTTTCTCTATTGGATCGGGAGGATTCTGAAACCATTTCGACCGTCGTGTAAGGCAAGGTGCATATTCACGTACCCATCGTTTCCAGAATTGATCTGCAAGTTGGCATGTGATTCGAAAATTGCGGCTCAAGGTACTACCGTCTGCAGTTTCTGTCTCATGTTCACGTATTCCGCTAGAGCTGCCTACGAGAAAGTGATTTGGTGTCAGCGCTTCCATTTCTGGTGAATCGAGGGGAACGTATGTTAGAGGACGTGAGTTAAGAATATGCTCTACATCAGTCATAGCTGCCCTTAGCACTTCTTCGCGTAAACCAGTAGTCGGTAAGATGTCCATTAGCACAGATTTCACAGAACGGATCATTCTCTCCCAACAGCCTCCCATATGGGGCGCGGCTGGAGGTATAAAATGCCACTTGATTTCAGAATAATGTTGCGTAAGCTCATCAGTTGAGAAGCGCTCAATTTCCTTCTGTAGTATGCGACTCGCTCCACGAAAATTTGTACCGTTGTCCGACCAAATGCATCGGGGTGCACCGCGGCGGACAATGAACTGTTTCATAACCAGCAAAAATGAATCCGTAGAAAGAGAAGGAGCTATTTCCAAGTGCACGGCGCGAACAGTAAGGCATGTGAATAGCACTCCCCATCGCTTTTCTCGACGTCTACCAACGATTATTTCAAAGGGACCAAAGTAGTCAATACCAGTGTTCGTGAATGGCTGAGAAAATGTAGCAAGCCTTTCAAATGGCAAAGCGGCCATTTCTGGTGGTTGCGGGAGCGCACAACGGTTACGACACGTTTGGCATTTCTTAGCGATTTCCCGGACCAGTGCTCTCAAGCCGGGAACACTATAGCGCTGACGCATTTCGTTCACCACGATTTCGATGATGAAATTTCCTGTGATAAAAATCTGCAATAAGGTAGGTTACTTGATGATGACGTGGTAGAATTATCGGGCGCCGAGTATCATAGTCCACAAATCTCATTTCGTCAATCCTGCCTTTCACTCTAAGCACTTCAAATTCGTCTAAGTAGGGCGAATACGTGTATATTGCACTTTTACGAGATATTGGCTCACCGAGATGCAATTGCTTTATCTCTTGTCCATATACTTCTTCTTGGCAACTTTGTATGATAACATGCTCATTGCTCTTCATGTCGCTATCTTTTGTCAAAAATATAACGTTAGCGGTTCGCCTACCTTTCTGCCATAATATGCGTAGAAATTTCAAAACATACCCTTGAGCGCCTCGAAGTTTTTCCCACTTGCTAAATCTCATCGGATCGGGAATGATAACTGCTAATGAGGAAAAGGTGCGTTGCTTCACTTCCACGTGACGAATCATATCGTGCTCGTTGTCCTTAGTGACATTTAGGTCTGTTTTTGGCCACAGCTCCTCGGGCAAGCTCAGAAAGTCGGGTCCAATGAACCACCTGGTCGCGTTATTAAACTCGGGGTGTGGCTTCATCTGCGACGTTGTCTGTGGAACGGACCCACCTCCATCCTTGAACGGAAGAGTCCTCGAGTATTTCACCGATGCGAACTGCTACGAACTGGTGAAATTTTCTTGCATCCGACCTTATCCAATATAGTACATTTTTTGAATCCGACCAAAATACGCGTCGAACCAAATGTACCGATAATTCGTGGGCCACCAATTTTGCTAACCGCAGACCTAATATGGCAGCCATTAATTCCAAACGTGGGATGGATATAGGCTTAAGCGGGGAAACGCGCGTTTTTGAGGCAACTAAACTACAGGAAACTTTATTGTTTTGTATGGCGCGCGAATAAACTGCAGCGGCGTAAGCATCCTTACTTGCATCTACAAAAATATGAAGCTCAATTTTTTCTGCTGAACTTAACCCACTATAACAGCGTGGAATGCGTATTTCCTCAATAGAATGCAAACATCGAATCCATCGCCACCACTTATCCAGTTCTTCTTGCCTAATAGGCTCGTCCCACGTTATACCAGAACGCCATATTTCTTGCATCAATATTTTTGCGTAGATGATGAAAAAACCTAAAAGACCCAATGGATCGAATATTGTCATTACGACCCTCAAGATTTGTCGTTTTGTTGGTATAATGCTCGTTTCGAAGACCTCCTTTGGGAATTTCACAAAATATCGCAGCAGGCCCCGGCGACCACCACATCCCCAAAACCATTTCATGACACTGATCGGGTTGTTAAATGTATTTATCAGCCTGCTCACATTTGCCAGTCAGAGCGATCAAAACATATTTGAGTTTGATACCCAGTTCCGCATCTCAAACCCACCTTCAGAGTGAATTTGTCGTACAGCGGTAGCTAGCTCAATCATATCGCATTCACGCTGGGTACTTTGTAGCGAATCGTCTACGAACGTGTTTTCTAGAATTGCATTTACGGCTGCAGAGTTCTCTTGTTGAAAACGAAGTGCGTTTTTATTTTTTATATAATTAGCAAGAGAGGGAGAGCACGTTGCACCAAATGTCATGACCTGCATAACGTACACTCCCGGTGACTTTGAGCAATCGCCATTGCGCCACAGAAACTGTTGCGCAGCTTGATCTTCCTTTCTGATACGAACTTGGTGAAACATTTCACGTATGTCGCCTGACAATGCTATAGGCTGCTCGCGGAAACGTATCAGTACACCTACTAGGGATCTAAGCAAGTCAGGACCTTTCATAAGAGCCGTGTTAAGAGCAACGTTATTTACTGAAGCAGCTGCACCCCACACCAATCGTTTTTTGTTTTTATTAGGATTGGTAACTGTAAACATCGGCATATACCAGGCCTTACCCCCGAAGGAAATTTCACTTTCCTTCAATTTTCTTACGTACCCCTTCTGTTCATATTCGTGAATGGTGTTCATCATAAATTTATTTAAGTCGGGATCGCGAGTCATTTTAGCTTCAAGGCATTGTAAACGCCGGCGCGCCATTGGTAGAGAATCAGGTAACTCCACTTTATCATACTTCCATAGAAGCCCGGTTTCCCATCGTTTTTCCAGAGGGAGATACTTTGTCGTAGCCGTCATTATGTGCAGCGAGCGCTCGTCTTCCTTTGAAACCAAAGAAGCAGATTCGCGGATACCGACAGACTCGAATGAATAGTGTGATTTATATGTATCAATTGGTAGATTTTTTAGATGACTTCGCGTCGAAATAGTATCGATGTCTAATGATTGTGCAGGAAGCTTCAGTGTAGTTATGGTACGTACATTCTTCATATAAAATTTCTTTGCCTGAGGTATCTGGGATGAAATGTGCAGAGACACAGATTGAGAGTGTATTTCATTTTGTTTAATATCACCTGTCCATTGCAAGCACAGTTCCTCCGATGGACCAGCAATACCTAACTCCGTGGCTAAGTCTTGCTCCATAAGTGTACACGCCGAACCTTCATCAATAAAGGCCCACGTGTTGAGAAACTTACCATTTGCATGAAGAGTTACCCCAATATAGCGAAATATTGTCCGCTTATTTTCTCTGGCATGAAATAAAATGGGGTTCTGTACGGACTCAACATTATCTTCTTTAGCTGTAAGCGTAGCAGAGCGCTCATATGGTGGCGTATGTAAGAGTGGATTATGTGCTCGCTGACAGCCATCCACACCACATTTCAGTTTAGAGCTGCAACGACGAATCAAATGTTTTTTGAAACAGCGTATGCACAAATTTGCATCTCTAACAAACTTCCAACGCATGTATGCCTTTTAACACATTTTGGGCAACTATGCTTCTCTCGCTCGCTGACAGCGACGTCGAGTACCATTATTCTGGTATGTTGCTTTTTTCGGCCGCTCTTCTTCTCTTCGCTTGTGTTAGCTGGTATAGCTGTACAGCTCAGTGGCGTGACTTGACTCGCGCAAGTAGCTAAATTGAAAAGCCACTCATCAAAAACCGTTATGTCAACGCGAGGCCTTGTTATTCTATAACGACCCCAATCCAGTCTTAAATCATTGGGTAATTTCGTCAAAAGCTCGTTCAGGAGCATGGGATCATTTAAATAATATCCCAGCTCAATTGCCTGCATCGTCGAGCGATAATTTTGTACTGCCAGTGAAAAACTTATTAAGGTTTCCAGTTTTTCCATCTTCACGTTTGGCTGCTGTCTCAACTTACACTGAAGAGATTGATGGATGATATCGGGCCGACCATACAGCATTCGTAGGGTTTCAATCGCATACGACACCGTGCTAGGTATCATAAGCTTTCCCCGCACTGCTTCTAACGCGGCTCCTTTAAGGCACTTCTGCAAACGTATCAAATTCTCTTGTTCGGTAAATCCGCATCTTTCAGTAGACTGGACCTAATTTGTTATAAATATAGGCCAATCTTCTGGATTTCCCGAGAAAATAGGTAAATCTTTACTCATCACATGACGTGCAGCAATATTGGAGGTAGAAAGCGTAATGTCTGCCATCGAACTTTGTATGTTCGGGAAATTGTACGATGTAAATGGCGCAGCGAAATTAAAGGTGCTGTTGCCTTGTAGATTGGGCGCGCAACCTGTAGTGTTAAATACATATGCGGGCTGCGCTTGCTGCATGCTACTAATAACCGTTGGTGCCGCAGTATGTGAAAACGTCGAAGTATTTGGTATGCTAGCTATACTGTGCATACTTCCGGAGAAAATGTCATTAGAAGATTCATCTGCTGGCGCGTGTGTCTCAGTTGCCGCAGGCTAACCGGAAAGTGACAAGGTGCTTGTCGAGGCGTATGTGCCGGTTGCTGCCGCCGTGACGGTGGTGGTGCAACAGGAACAACAAAATTATTTGAAAGCGCTAATGTCGCGCTAGAAGTTACAGTTTGTTCACCTGCATCAGCCATTTACCAACATGAAAGTAGCGCGTAGCCCAATTTCAAATGAGGTTAGGTTCGATACTCTAGCAACGTGACTTTTGATAACTTCTCCCAAGTAATGGTTTCTTCGAACTTTCCGTAAAGGTGGAACCAAAGTATTTTAGAATTGTGAGTTCAAGTAAAAAACAGTATTTTCAGCAATCGTCTTAGCGACAGTAGGCTAAAATCTGGAATTTATTGAAATTTATTCAGATTTGTATAACATGTAAAATTTATGCTATCTTACACTTGTGTTCTTATCTACAAACGATATGCTTGCTCACAAAGACTTAATTGCTGTATTTATCAACGTGCAGTTAAATTATATAAACTTCAATTATACAAATTCAATGTAATTTAACAAATAATTTAACCTGCAACTCTTAAGTATCCACGTTTCGAAAGAAAATTTTATAAAAGGAAAGAAAACTAGTAGACTTTAGCAATAGTGATGAAACCGCGATGACAACGGAAGGCAGTACAAAGAAGAAGATGAAACCCTTTGGTGAGGATAAGCGACGGCGCTGTATTTCGTTTTGCGCAGCGGCGTAACAACAAGTATGAGTATAAAGTTCATACCGCATACAACTTGCAGAATGAAAAGTAATATCACTGCTTGGCACTTCCTTGCCTGAGAGGCTGAAATACATCAGCTTGGTCTTATTGCTAACAATCAGCTTATGAGAAGCGAACCATTGCCTCAGCAGGTGCACATCATGATTTATATCCGCAAAAAGATTGAATGCATTGTTTGTCGCATATGCGATAGCCAAGTCATCTGCAAAAGCAGTGACTTTACCCAGGAAAAGTATTGAAAATTTAGAATTTATATAAATTAAAAATAAAACTGGACCAAGGACTAAACCTTGAGGGACCCCCAAATCCATCGAACTAGCTGTGCTTAAAGAATTGTCTATTCTGACCCTTTGTATTCTTGTATTTAAATATGATTTAAACCAATCAAGAACATTTCCACGGATGCCAGCTGAATGTAGTTTACTTAGAAGAATATTATGGTCAACCATGTTAAAAGCTTTTGTTATATCAACAAAAATACTACCACAATACTTTCTTTCGTCCATGGACTTATACATAAAGCAACATAGGTCAAGAAGAGCATCTTCAGTAGAAGCTCCTGACCGGAAACCGAATTGCATAGGACTGAAATATTTAATTTTTTCCAAATAAGCCATGACCCTACACTTCACAGCTTTCTCAAAAACTTTCGAAATTGATGTCAAAAGAGAAGTAGGTCTGTAGTTGTTCTTATCTTTCGTATTTCCCTTCTTATATAGTGGTATAACAACAGCACATTTCAGATCTTCTGGGAATACTCCTGAGACTATACTACAATTAAATAAATACTTTAAAATGTCAAAAACATAGAGAGCAATCTTTTTTAACATGCTATTCGAAATATTGTCATTTCTAGATGAATTATTGTTTTCAAAGAGTTTACTAACCTCAGGATTGTAGCAAAAAAGTCATTAAAGTGATTAGCAACGTCCACTGGGTGAGAAACATCCACCCCGTTGATATCTAAGACAATAGAATTAGCATTGGCGACCGAATTCCGATGAAGGATGTCATAAAACACATTCCATTCTTTTTTAAGGTCACCATATGCAGCCATTAGCCTATTTTTATAAAAAAGTTCCTGACTTAAACGAGCTTCTTTATGAAACCTGCTTGTAAGACGGTTCACGCGCTTCCGGAGACGACTGTTACTGGAATGTTTGTAACTTTTAGCTCGTAGTTTATTTTTTAGTTTAATTTTTTTGAGTAAATTATGGTTAATCCAGGGCTTGAGAATCACATCCGTAGGCTTTGGAAAAGTTACAGAACTGTTCTGCGTAAACCTTTTCCCACTTTTCATAACGAAGTGATATCAGAAGATCTCTGAAATTAATTTTCTTGACAGCTGTCATCCTCTTACGGTTATTATTACGAATAAAATTTAAACAAGTAATTTGCAGACCGATCATACAATGGTCGGAAACTCCCAGATCAAGGTTTAAAGCCACACATGGGCAAAAAGTAGAATCGTCGAAGCGTCCGTATATATGGTCTAAGCATGTGCCAGAGTCAGGTCGAGTAACACATTTAATAACCGATGACAAACCATGACTTGCCATTAACTCAAGATGATTATCTACTGCAGAGTTGTTGCCGAATAAATCAATATTGTACTCTCCTATAATAACTAGATTTGTTGTTTTAACCTCATCTAAAAACGATGAAAACTCTTCATAAAATGAATGTAAGGGAACAGAGTGAAGTCTGTACACACAAGCAAGGCTCAGTAGCTTATCACATACTTTCATATCTATTTTGATAATATCCGCACTGGTAAGGCAGAGTCGCGTTACCTCGCACTCATACTTGGTATGAATAAAAACTCCAACACCACCAGCTGAGTACGAGTCGTTGGCATTAGCGAAAAAGGAGTTATAAGGAATACGGTAATCATCCACTTCATGGGAGAAAATCTAAATTTCCGATACAAAAACTATATTTGGGAGATAATCAAAGGCCTCCAGGTTTAAACATAATGAATCAAAATTCTGACGCAGACTTCTCACATTCTGATGTACGATAGTTAAAGTGTTTGTTGCTCCTGATAAAAAATTTGGTTCGTTTACGACGTTTATGATAGGGCTGTCATCTATAAACAAAATGTCTACTGTTCATTTAAAAATTAATTAATTAAGTGGACAGATCAGCTAGATCTTCAAACGTATTTATTACAACAGCTCTATCATTTTCGGTCTTTCTAATGTGTAATCTTGAATTCGTGAACCAAAAATACTTAAAGTGTTTCTCCCTTTTAATCTTACTAGCAGCTGAAAATAATGCGCGGTTATAACCGGTTAAGGAGTTATTGATAAAAATGTGTTTAATATTGTTGCTATTATTTGGAAATAAAGAAGTATTTAGTTTCTTACGCGCAGTCCTCTTGGCCAACATAATTTTCTTCTTGATATCATTAGATTTGAATTTTATTAGAATATTATGAATAAAATTATTGCCGGACGAAGATTCCCTTACGTTTTTTCGCTCAAAGCTAAATTCCTCTATTTCTTCCTCCGAAACCACTACATCCAATGCATCCCTGAAAATTTTGTCAACACATTCTTTGGCATTTTCTTTATCTGCAATCGGCACTCCCACTATTTCAACTGTATTTTCTAATAGCTTTTGCTCCTTCCAATTCAATTTGCTTTCCAGCTTTGATACCTTGGTTTTCAATTCTTTGTTGTCTTCCTTTAGCTGCTGCACTGTTGCTACCCTACAAAAAATTTGGTCACAAAACTTACCCACGCTCATGCAAATGTGACTATGCATATAACCTATGACTGTAGAGTGTCTGGTCAAATGGCGTGGAATGACGAGAGCGTTTTTGCAGGGTAGAAAGTCAATGTTCATTTGCTTAAGGTTGAGAATCTCTTCGTACAGAAGTTGAAGAAATACATTGTTGTCACTGCTTGTTGCTTTGTCCACTTCTTTCTCTGCATTACACTCTGCATGGCAGAATGATACAAGGTGGCAGCATGGTGACATACCTACAAACATAAATAAAAATCCCATGTACTTTGTTTTTGTAAATTCGATGTACAAATGTCAAAATCGTACTGCGCCGGAAGTTGATGTATCAAATCAAATAAAAAGAGTTTATAATCAGCTGTTCCATGCTGCGACCTTGTGTCGTTCCGTCATGTCACTCCGCCTTGCGCTGGTCCCGTGTTGGTTGGCTCAAAGCAGTCGGCGCAAGCAAATGTTTATTGTGACTTTGCGCTATTTGGGTAGTTGTTGTTGCGTTTTGCAATGTTTTCCTTCGCATGACACTGCACTTGTCACATCGGTATTTTTGGTTGTTTACCTTGAAGAACTCAACATCTTGAGATTTTAAGTTCACGCATATACAGTGAAAGTAATTTTTGCACTCTACGCAATCAATTTTGTTAGCACTATAACGATCGACTTTTTCTGTGCAAATTATGCAACTCATATTGCACTTTAAAATATTCAATACTTCGTTTGATAGACTTTTAAGTGAGCACCCCACGATCACAACCGTCTTGCACGAAGTTTTTTTTGCTAAATTGCAGCACATTGCCTGAAAAAATTTAATTTGAAGGACATCACCGCCTCGGCTGGTGCCACCGCAAGCTCGCGATGTTGTCACAAGCTATCATCTTCACACTATTATACCATCCCCCAATCAAAGGTTGGAAGGGGCTTACTTGGTTGTTCCCGCATCATCTTAAGCATTAAACCAATAAGCTCCCTTACTACAGATCTCCATCTTTCAGTAGTCATCTGTCCGAAAGGATTGCTACCAGCCCCAAAGTCAGTGACTGCTTTGCCGCAACACTCATCTTCTCGGGAAAAGCCGGAGTCTTAGTGTTATCTCACTTTGGCACCTCCGAGAAAGCCGGAGTCTTAGCGTTACCTCCATTTAGCAGTTTAGAGATATCTCCCTTTGGCTTATCTCCTACTTCCGTAGTTGGCACATCGCAACTTTCGACGTCTCCCCTCTGACCTGCAGCTTTCGATGTAGTTGTTACCTCTGTCCTACAGCTTAAGGTCTACTTGTAGTGTCTATGGGGCTACCCTGCCTCGCGGCTTTGGGACTGGGTCCCTTCTGCCTATTCAAAGCAGGCTTGTCGCCTTCCGCCGAACCTTGCCTATTCATTCTGCCATTCTACCGCCTTATGACCCCACTCCAAGCGTTCGATATCGACCTATGCTCCCAGGAGTTGGAAAATTCTTAGTGCTGGACGGTACTGCGACAGACCTCTTTTACTTCTTCTGCTTCGTACCCTTCTCTACTCTACTACCCCTTTTCATGTATGCGCCCCTTACTATGGTAAGCCCATCAATACTTCCCGAGGTTGCCAGGTATCGGGATGGATCCGTTCGAATACAGCCGTATTAATCCCTCCGCTGCAAATCGTCGAATAGGCACGATCCGGGTAACACCCTGGATTAGGGGTTGGCAGTTTTAGGTCACCGACATCCAGCCGCCCTCCTATGAGGCGAAACGGCGTAGATGCCAGTCATCATTTTTTTTACAATACGTGAATTAGGACCGGAGTTACAGCTTCTGAATCATGGTGAAAACCTAAGTCTAAAAAGGGAGGAGCCAAGCTAATTTTTTAAAGCTTGAATCGATGTTGCTGGCACCCAAAATGTTAGTGCAAATAAAATATATGAAAGAGTTGGCTTCATTAATATCCCATCGGTTCAAAGTTTCAGCAACTGCTCGAGCCTAGAACACCAAAAAGTACTTAAGCCTAGACCTGTGGAGAATTTAATGATGTTAATCCTCGAACTGAGCACGAAACTCGAGCAAGGCATTGGAAGCGAGATATTTGCGAAGTGTAGCATTCACTCCTTAAGTTATTCATTCATTTGTACAAACATATGTAATCTACGCCGTGCGCCGTCTAGTAACTTGAACCTTATTATGCTACAGTTTAAAGCTAACCAAATGCTCGCCACAAGCCTTTACCTGCATACAAATTATTCCCACGATTTATTTATGCTTGCGTTGCATTTCCCACAGCTAATTTTATTTATGCTTAGAATGCAGTTCCCAGGAAAGTGAAAGTATATGTATGTAATACACTTAGTTTGTAAGTATTAGTGTAAGTAGGTATTTTAGCTTATAGCAATTTTGTATAAAAGAAACGACTTTTTAATAAAGAAGACAATTCAATGTTTGAATACAATTCTAACAACACACTATCTAAATTTTATTTATTATAGAAGTACTAAATTCTGCGACCCAGGGTATCGAATATCTCAAGACGCGCACGTGCGCTTATCATGACTTTTAATATCATTAACATAATGTCAAAATAAAGGCGTATGAAAGTTTCCATTCGAAACCCTTAAATGGTTGAAGTAGTTTAAATTTTCTTAATGAATCAATTAAAATTTTAGTGCCATAACAACATAGACTAATTTATTAGAGTAAATTTATTTTTTTTCTGTATTTATTCATTAAAAATGCAAACAGATAAAACTAATTAGTGTACCTTTTGTACTTTTCTGTGTTTATTCATTAAAAAAAACAAACGTTATATCACGCAGCCTTTCTCAATTCAATAGCACAATTAAACTGTGCAAATATCTAAAATAATCACAAGGAAATGTTGTTTTCAAAACAGCTAAATGTCTTCTTTGTGCCCATTTCCTAAAATCTAGAAGTTTCTACATATTTTTTATTCACACAATCCACTAATACTAACAAGCATCTCAAAAAGTTATAATTTAAAATGAGTTTAAGAAATTATTTCGGGGTCCTGTTGGTCGCGCTAAGCTTTCCTACACGAATGCGGAATTTTCCGCTGGAGGTGGCAGTTCTACCAGTCCTGTGGTTCCAGAACATAAACCATATGTGGTGGCAATATATGATGTCAAAAAATATATTTGCACTGGATTAAGGCTGAGTAACACAGCACTGTGCTGTGTTATTGTGTTAACACTCAGTAATGTGCGGCACGCACACGCACACTTATCGATTAATTTATAACACAGTGGCACACTCGATGGCACAAAGCTGACTATTTCTATCGCACAGAGAATGACACTCAGACCGTAAGTGCTCATTCATACATACATAGTCCATTGTGCTTGTGTTTTGCTTGTGTGTTGATTGTACTCATAATCTTGCCTGTGTATTACGTTTAAAAGATGTGGGCACAAAATGTATACTCTAAGTTGAAAATGTTCTATTTAAACAAAAGTTGTGGTTATATAATGTAGATTCCGTAAACATGGGAGCATGAAAGAAGATAAATGTTGCCATGATTTACTTTTCTAAATGGCGTCAAACGTGGCGTTAGAGGTACGTAACACAGTACTGTGCTCTGATATTGTGCCAACACTCATATCGACTTTCGACACAATTTGTTGACACAATTGTGTTAACACTGCAAATTGTGCCTGTGCTACTGTGTTAACACTCAAAAAATGGTGTCATTACCCACCACTACACTGGATCATTGATCACTTTGGAATACGTGGTTACAGCTGCAGCATGCGTGAAAGCAAATCTACAGGAAAGGATCACAGTTAAAGCTGGTGTCAACAGTGTATATGATGATGGGCATGTTCGCAGTGCGTCTGATCTTATAACACCCCCGGGCAAATTGATGGATTTAAGAATAATTAAAGTGCACCCCGCCTTTAACAGATTAGATTCTATAGTAGGAACAATAAAACTTTGCAAAACTAAATTAGAGAAGGACATGGAAATGCAAGTTCATGGATGTTGTGTTGCACTGTCGAAATTATAGTAAAAAAGGAATGGCGCACTCCTTATATCCATGGGATAAGGAAAAGTTTTACAGGAACGACTTGTGATATATATGGTTTACAAGGTTTAGTAGATTCTGGAGCACCGGGCGTTGTGGACGGAGCTCTTTGTGCTGTGGCAGGATCTTTTTTGTGTAAATCAAAGTCAAAGATATATACAGATTTATCTGTTGGAAGTCCTGCTCGACGCTTTATAGAAGAAAAAACGGGATGTTCATAAGTGTTATTATAAATCAAATGTTGTCATAAAATTATGCAATACTTCTAAACAAATAGTACAGGAGGGTACACTCGCAAAAATCAGAGTGCTTATATCTTTCTATTAAAATATATTCGTTTTTCTTTTCCATGAGGAAATTTACCTAAATTATAATTTTTCATTGTCAAACTTGAACTGCTACAGTCAAAATACTTCGTGAATTAAAAACTCATTGCGCACATATTGTTGTAGCAATAACGGAGTATTACATATATGATTGCTGAGTGGAACATCGCCCTATCCCGGCTGAAAGCCCCATTACAAAATTTTTTTATAAATGCCCCAGCTCACGTCAAAACAAAAAACATTTTAAATTTATGCAGAGGTAGCGCGCTTTCGAAATGGTGGCTGAGATAGCGTGAAGTTCCACTCAGCAGTTGAAATGACGTTGTTTTTTTCTACAAAGAAATGTTAATGATTGCGATTCAATAAAATGTTTTGGTTATATTCACGGAATGTGTGATAAATTAAGTTGTTACTTTCTTTACTGACTTCAACAAAACTCATAAATTTATTTCTATTTCACCAATTATGAATAGACAAAAAATGAATACTCTTCTCTTGAAAATCATTGAAATATTTATCGCTTTTTATAATATTAAACAAGGTAAAATTGACATCTCTCCAACCTCCTAATCAAGGGTGCTAGGGACGATCCCTATTGAATGAATTGCAGCAATGGGGTATTTTCGGAACGGAGCCTTCCCCATACCGGACCGCCTCGGGAAGTAATGATGACCTTACCACAGCATAGAGCGCTGTTGTAGTGGACGGGTTTTATCCCCACTTTTAGCATTAGACTGCTGAGCCCGCCTTGTTGGGCAGGTGGTCGTACGACCAAGATGAACTCGAAAGCTTCTAAAGTAAGTTAGGACGAAAGTAGAAAGCGATGGCGTCGCTACTCCGGGAAGAAGAAATCGCTATCAGTAATGATTCGGACGCGAATAGCGATGATAGTATGCAGTCAGTGCGCTCGGTAGAGGAGCAGTCAAAGAAAGAGCGCAGACAAAGAACTAACGTTCATCCAACGAACGACGAGAGCGATCGCTTGGCAATGGCCAGAGAGAAAGTGCCCCGAGAGGCAAGAGGCAACAATCGGCTGAACCTGATAAGCCTGCTTTTAAGAGGCAGTAGGCGGAGGGCAAACGCCCCAGTCCCAAATTCCGCAAAGCGGAGAGAAGAGGGAAGTTCTAGAAAGCCATAAAAGCTGTAGTATAGGAAGAGGCATTAAGAAATAAAAACGTAAATGGTAATAAGCTAAAGGGAAGTAATAACCAGACTCCAGCTTATTCGGTGATACTAAAGGGAGCTAACGATGAGACTTCGGTTTTCGGCGAGAAGAAGATGAGCAAAGTTACAAAGTTGGCCTTTACTGTGGCACTACTAGATTGCAACCCCATTGGGATAATGTCAACCGACAGGCAGAGGTGTTAGAATTGTGCAAGAAGTTCAATAATGCTGCGAGTCTAAAGACTCTTCGAGCAGAGGAGGGAGAAACGTACCTACAGACCCCGGAAAGAGCGAAGAAAAATGTTGTTATGGTAACGCATACTTTAGTGGAGAAGCAAGAAAGGCAGTCGGCATGGTCTCGTGGTGCACTGTGGCTAGTCATGTCGGCTGGGCGGGGTTCTTGCCAACCTTGCTGTCCTGCGCCATAAACAGAAAAATCCTGTCATGCCTATTCAAAACCAACTGTCAAAGCGCAGAGCCGACTCAAACCGCTTATAATTCAAAAATAAAAACGACATCCGGCAGAACCGAACGCCACGGACAGACCGTTACATTCAAATTGAAAATTCAAAAATTCAAAAAAAAAAAATAAATCTAAACGTAAAAAAAATTAACCGAACCGGAAATGACCTGTGACGAAAAGCTGAAACAAAATAATAAAAAAAAAAACACGCTGAAAGTCAAAAAAAGAAGAATAGGGCCGTATATAGTTGGGGCGCCGCAGGTGTTGTTGCGACGCCCGGTGCTGATCCCACCCTCAAAACCAAGGCCACCGACGCACCTATATATATTTCGGTGGCTCCTTACCTGATTTCCCTATGCCGTCTAAATGAAAGAGAACGCCAGCATTCCCATTTTAAATTACAAATTTATTATAATTCATTATGTATGAACTTAGTTGCAATTACTAATGATATGATACTAAGGCTTATCTGAAGTATTCTAAGGAGAACCCTAAAGCATAAAAAAAAATCTCTGATTGTATGTATTACAAAATGTACGAGAATCTGGCAGAATTACATAATCGTTTACGGTTAATACAGCACGAAGTTGATATAAAAAAGAAAGAGTCCTTGTAATAATGAGTAACTAAATTAATTAAATAGAAACTAAATTAAATAAAGACTAAGGCTAAGTTTATGATCGAGCGTAATCGCATCGTGCGACGCGACGAGAATCGCTGTTAGCGACCAATTATATTAGTGCATATGGGGATGTTTATGACAAAGCAATTTACGGTAAAGCGAATTCAGCGATTACAAGCGGCAAAAGTGGCGAAAATATGCAACCAAAAAAATATCTTGATTTAGTTGACCGGAATTAGCGAAACAATATGGATGTTTTTATTTAAAAGGTACGTGACAAGCAGCGTTTGTGGAATTTGCGTCATACAGTTTACCACAATCGCGATCGGATGCACTTGATATTCTTTTTCTTATGTATACTTTTTAAATATTTTTTTCGTAACAAATAGCTATTTTCTACTAATAAAATTTTACGAGTTAATGTACGCATGTTGCTTTCTCTACACTGCCACAACGTGAATAAAAAGCCCAATTCTGCATTTCGTCTTGGATTGGAATTTTTTCGATTTGGCAATTTTGGTATTCTTTGTTCCAATCTCTTTCGATCCAACTTCGAATCGTTCGATTTTGCGTATTCTGCATTTCGATCGTAGTTCCGTTTTTCTAAGTTGCAAATTAGTTGGCGGAAAAATATTTTCTTTTTATTTTTTTATTAATTTATAACAGAATTTTAACAAAAATGTAAGTAAAACTTGTTAAGAAACGCAGAAGGCTTGATGATGATTGCTTTTTATATGTTTCCAGGTCAAAAACAACATGTCGATGTCGAAGTCCTTGGACGTATTTGCGCCGCAAAATTATCTAACACATACTTGAAAGCATCCTTGTTAAGTCGAAAGTTTTTTATGAACCTAAATAAGAAAATAAGTTATTAAACTATACCACTTGTAAGTTCAATTTCTTACAAGTCGTCACTCATCTCAAATGGATTACACAAATCTCGCAATATTTGCCCTTCCATTCTCGCCTGGCCATTTTCGTATGCGTTGCTTTCCAACTCCACAAATAATGCCGCGGCTATTGATTCCATTATAATAGACAGCTATAATTTGTGTCTGTTCGTTGGATCCAGTTATATGCCAAAGCAAGCTGCCGGCGTAGAGGAAGGTGAAGCGAAAACGTAAACAATCCTTGCGGAAAGAATAAATAAACCTTTATAAAGTATTTTAGACCAGTGCAATGAAATTAGCATCCTTAAAATTCAGAAAATGTCAACTATTTTCGTGCAGGAATCCGTTTTAACAAAACTTGGTGGCCACGGCAGGGAATTGGCCAAAAGAACGAAAAAAACACACTTGCAATTATGAAAACACTTCACTCAAAAAAATATAATACTGCGGCAATATATTCTATTGCTTTTTTTGTACAAAATGGCGTGGATAATAAAATATAAACCTGTTTTTTACAAATTTTCTTCAATTTATTTTGTTCCAATGTTCACACATTCCGTACCAACAGCTGATTTCGAAAAATCATTTGCTCTTCCTTTTCTCTTTACGATTCCGTCGTAATGCAGAATACCAAACTTCGATTAAAGCGGAGCGTAGAACAGGAACGTAATCGAAATGCAGAATAGGGGTGAATTTAATTTAGGATTGACACGAAAAAAAAATTGTTTTTTTGTTTGCTAAAAGTTGGCGGATCTACCTGTTTTTCGAAATGCCTATTTTTAGGCCCTTTTTAAAACTTTGATGATAAAAAAAATTTTAAAATATGTGCTCCGTCAAATTAACAGTAGTTATTTGTGAAATATTCAGTTACCCAAATTCATAAAGTCTACCTGCGTCCAGCTGCAACTTCACTTTTTACATCAAATAAAGTTAAACAACCTTGGGCATAAATACGCGCCTGAGCAGTACGGCCGTAAGAACCTTTTTGTTATTGGAACTTGTTAACAACATATATTTTTTTTAGTTACGAATTGTATACCTGAAATTCATTGTAATAATTTGAGTAGGTATATAAAGCTATCCATCATACAATGCACATTATCATTCGTCTTTTGGAGATTAAGGAACTAAGTATTCTGTTTACTTAAATAAAGTGAATAGTATTTTTAAATATACTTCATAGTTTAATATTTAGTCAGATACTCTCGAAGCCAATTTTAATATGTATCTAGAAAACTCGAGACTATTTGCGGTGTTTAAATCTACAAAGTCAAGACGGGACTTCGTTGAGGCTATTATGAGAGAATTAGCGAGTGAAACAAGCATTAAAGAAAAGGAAGGCCTGGAAAAAAAATTGGTTTACAATACATTATGATAGAAAGAAAATGGAAGGACGTCTATCGTAACAATTCAAAATTTCTAAGTAAGCATGAAAAGTGGCTAGCTGAAAAAACTTTTTTGGACGAAGAAACGCCTAGCACGTCAACCAATCCAACTAGAGGGAGACCAACAAAACCCATAGAAGAGTGTTCTACCTACACAAGGAAAAGGAAGCTGTCTGATACCACAAAAGCTATGGCAACGACTCATCTTTCAGAAGCACTTGCTATTAAATTTTAAAAAGACGAAGAAAACATGAAGTCTCATATAACAGAAGCAGTTGCGATAGCAATTTCAGTGCGACTGATGAGGATCGAAGAAGCTTTGGCGCTGTTTATAGATCTCGGTTTAACGAAAAAAAAAATATTATATTGCGTAAGTCATTATTGCAACGTAATGTCGACATTTTACCTGGATACAAAAAAATTACTCAAGCCAAGAAAGAAGCAGTTCCTCTAAGTCCCAAAATTACCGAGGTATCAGCTGAAATTGAGCTACAAAACTTAATGGATCATACGTCTACACGACTCCTTTAAAGTTTTACTGAAGGAAAGTTGAAATCACTGCCAAAGGAGCTAGCATTGATAACTAAGTGGGGCTGTGATGGATCATCAGGACAAAGCGCATATAAACAAAGAATAAATGTAGACGATGAAACAATTACAGATAGTAATATGTTTATGCCTTCTATTGTTCCATTACGACTAAAAGATGAAGCTTCAGAATATTGGAAAAATCCACGTCCGTCATCAACTACATTGTGTTGCCCGATATCATTTAAATACAAAGTCTTCGGAACTCATAAAAGCTACAGTGAGTGATATAAAAAATCAAATTGCCAAATTAGAACCAACAATAATTGAAATTGAAGAGGGGAATGTCATTACAATAAAGCACGATTTTCTTCTAACAATGGTCGATGGAAAAGTTTTGAACTTAATAACAAATACGACATCTACAATGAAATGTCCAATTTGTAAGAAGAGCCAAAAGGACTTTGAAAATCTTGATGATTCAATAACTGACGAACTAAATTATGAGTATGGAATATCTCCTTTGCATGCTAGGATAAGATGTATGGAATTTGTTTTGAAGCTGGCTTATACACTACCACAACAAGGAGAAGTTTCCGACGACAATACAACATGTAAGGAGAAACAAAACAGGAGAAAAAAAATAATTCAGGATGCATTCTATAAAGAGATTGGCCTTAGAGTTGACTGTCCAAAGTATGGATACGGAAATACAAATGATGGTAACTCCTCAAAAAGATTTTTTGAAAACGATGAAGTGACTGCTCGCATAACAGGAGTTGATAGAGATATTGTGAACAGATTGGGAGTAATTTCAAATATTTTAAACTACCATGAACCAGTTAATGGACCCAAATTTGGAGAATATGCATCTAAAACTACAGAGTTGCTGCAACAAAAGTATCCTGAGAAGAAACTTACACTAAAGGTACATAAAATTTTAGCACATGGAAAACATTTAATAGAGTACCAGTGGTTACCATTAGGAGAATTGTCTTAAGAATCTAAGAACAAGGACTACAAAAGATATAGATGTATGAAGACCTGCAAAGTATCACGAGTTAGACAAAACGAAGACCTTTTCAACATGTTAGCTATCTCTTCTGATCCAGTCATATCATCTATGAGGTATGTAAGAACACAAAAAGATCTTACAGATGCGTATAGCTCAGAAATTGTTGCTTTGTTAGATATATGTTCCAGTGACGATGACTATGTTAAGATAAAATAAGTTTCTCACTTCTTACCACAACAATGAAAAAGAGAATTACTACTCAATTTTGTTAAAAAATAAATGTAAGGCGCGATAACCTCCGAAGAGATCTAAGGCCGAGCTTCTCTTCCAATTTGCGTCGTGCTCCTCTTGATTTTCCCTACAAATTGGCCGGAAGGGACCTACATGTTTTATGCCGACTCCGAACGGCATCTGCAAAGCAGATGAGTTTTCACTGAGAGCTTTTCATGGCAGAAATACACCCGGAGTGCTTGCCAAACACTGCCGAGGGGCGACCCCGCTTAGAAAAATTTTCTTCTAATTGAAAAATCTTATTTCTAAAATTTTGATGTTGCTTTGTCCGGGAGTTGAACCCAGGGCATACGGTGTGATAGGCGGAGCACGCTACCATCACACCACGGTGGCCGCCAATTTTGTTACTTTATTGAAAAATAAGATATCTATGTACTTAATTTTTTATTTCAAATAAAAGAATTAATTAATTTAGTAATTTATAAATATATACTTTTCGTTATTGCATTTCTCTAAAGTTTATCAAATTTATTTTAAAGCTTAGGCATTTCGCCTTCAAACGAGTATTAAATTTTTATAGAAATCAATACGTCTATCGAGTTTGGTACAAATTGGTAAAGCGGTTACTAAGATCAAACGTTTTAGCATAAATGGGCAGTGCCACCCCCTTCCAAAATTCGTTGGCTGTTTTTTAATCTTTAGCTGAAATAAAATTTCATTGAACCACTTTCAATAACTTTTAGTTATTAATAAAATATATATTTGGCTTGTAAATTAAAAAAAAAAACAAGTAAGAACGGGACTGTCTTCGGCTGTGCCGAAGACTTCATACCTTTCATGAATGGGGCTGAACAATAATCTTATCCCGTTCGTAATCTCCGAATAATCGGATGTATAAGATAAGAAATATATAGTGAACAGATCTACATACCTTAACGATTTTTAAGATAAATATAAAATAAAAAACAGGTAGGTAATTTGTGTGAGGATGCAAAGTTTCAGGTTTTTTGTGGTCTGCGTGTAAAAACTATGACTACGAATCACGTATTTCAACAATATATGACGTAAACGTAACTATTTGATGAAATTTGATGAATTTTGAAGCTTCTAGTAGTAAAAAGGGGGCAAAAATTAGAGTTTATATGGGGTATATAATATATATACCACCGATCTCTATGATTTTTTCAGACAACAATATATGCTATATACGTAAGCATATGGTGAAATTTGAAGCGTCTAGCTGTTAAAAAGGGGCAGAAATTGCGCAAAGTTTCTTAACTGAACAATCGGTTGTATGAGATATATATTATATATACCACCGATCTCAACGATTTTTTCAGACAACAATATATGCGCTATATGCGTAAGCATTTTGTGAAATTTGAAGCTTCTAGCTGTTAAAACGGGGCAGAAATTGCGCAAAGTTTCTTATCTGAACAATCGGTTGTATGAGATATATACTATGTATACCACCGATCTCAATGATTTTTTCAGACATCAATATATGCTATACACGTAAGCATTTGGTGAAAGTTGAAGCTTCTAGCTGTTAAAATGAATCGGTGAAATTTGAAGCTTATAGCTGTTAAAATGGGGTAGAAATTGCGAAAAGTTTCTTATCTGAACAATCGGTTGTATGAGATATATACTATATATACAACCGATGTCTATGATTTTTTCAGACAACAATATATGCTATATACGTAAGCAATCAGTGAAATTTGAAGCTTATAGCTATTAAAATGTGGTAGAAATTGCGAAAAGTTTCTTATCTGAACAATCGGTTGTATGAGATATATACTATATATACAACCGATCTCTATGATTTTTTCAGACAACAATATACGCTATATACGTAAGCAATCGGTGAAATTTGAAGCTTATAGCTGTTAAAATGGGGTAGAAATTGCGAAAAGTTTCTTATCTGAACAATCGGTTGTATGAGATATATACTATATATACAACCGATCTCTATGATTTTTTCAGACAACAATATATGCTATATACGTAAGTATTCGGTGAAATTTGAAGCTTCTAGCTGTTAAAGTGGGGCTAAAATTTGCGAAAATATATATATATATATATACTATATATATATACTATATATACCACCATATATATACTATATATACCACCGATCTTTATGATTTTTTCAGACAACAATATATGCTATATATGTAATCAATCGTTGAAATTTGAAGCCTCTAGCTCTTAAAATAGGGCAGTAATTACGAAAAATTCCTTAACTGAACAATCCGTTGTGGGGGATATATACTATATATACGACCGATCTCATAAATTTTTTCAGGCAACAATATGTGCAATATACGAAAGTATATGGTGAAGTTTGAAGCTTCAATCTGTTAAATTTGGTAAGATATTACAAAAATCCTCTTTTTCTGAAAAATCGGTTGTATGGAGGATATATGCTATAGTGGTCCGATCCGGTCGGTTCCGACAAATGTCTAATCGGACACCCAAATACACGGACATGGCTAAATCAACTCAGCTCTTCAACCTGATTATTTCGGTATACTTAATGGTGGGTCTATCTATTTTCCTTTAAGGACTTACAATTTTCGGTTTCGTGACGAAATTAATATACCATTTCACTTTCATGAAAGGTATAAAAAAACATGTAAAATTTTACGATGAATTTTGAAGCACCTTGTTATTGTGGCACCAAAAACAGACATTTGAGTTTTATAAGAGTATTACCATTTAAAAGAAACAATACGTCTATCCATTTTGGTAGTTATTGATTACGTGACTACTTAGATACAACTTTTTTATCATAAGTGGGCAGTGCCACGCTATCTTATCAAAATCATTAGTTTATCTTACTTAATGCTTAAATACGTCATTATAAGACAAATCTCATTTTATTTTTTTTTATTTTTAACTAAAAAGATTTTGTTTTTTGCATTTTTATAAAAATGTATCTGTGACATTCTGAGCTTTCACACAATAAAACTTCAAATAATTGGCTTTCATTTGCATTTTAAATTTTTAAAATATCTTCATTGGTTCAAAAGTTATGATTTTTTTATGAAAAAACTCAAAAGGCGCCACTGTGCGCCGGGAAGATACAGACCGAACTTTTCTAAATTCATTATCTAAAATATATGGTATGTTTACTTAAATAAAATAAATAAATATAAGGCGCGATAACCTCCGAAGAGATCTAAGGCCGAGCTTCTCTTCCAATTTGCGTCGTGCTCCTCTTGATTTTCCCTACAAATTGGCCGGACGGGACCTACATGATTTTATGCCGACTCCGAACGGCATCTGCAAGGCAGATGAGTTTTCACTGAGAGCTTTTCATGGCAGAAATACACCCGGAGCGCTTGCCAAACACTACCGAGGGGCGACCCCGCTTAGAAAAATTTTCTTCTAATTGAAAAACCTTATTTCTAAAATTTTTGATGTTGCTTTGCCCGGGGTTTGAACCCAGGGCATCCGGTGTGGTAGGCGGAGCACGCTACCATCACACCACGGTGGCCGCCAATGTATGTTTACTTGCTAAGTTGAAATATAAAGAAAACTTCAATATACCTATGTACGTATGAATGTACTAATTTTCAATAAGGGCAAATGAAAATAAGCGGACACTTTTAAATAGTATATTTAGCCTTTGCATTTCAACTATGGGTATATAACAAACAAATTTGCATATCTAGTCTTTAAAGCTAAACAAACACATATAGTTAATGCATCTATCATGCTTATGGATTTGATATCAAATCCTTAATTGTATTCATTTTCACTTTAAATTTAATAATCCGGAATTTTCAAATTTGGTGTGCCGTAAATATTAACGTTTCGATAATCATGAACTCTAGTGTAAAAAGTTCAACACTTATTGGTCGTCAACGCAATAGTTCACGCCTTTCAAAAGTGCGCTTCCTTACAATCTAAATATATTTAAACGAATACGTCCTAGGCGTCATATACGTACATAGTATATAAAGAATAAATTTTATGCAGCAAAAAAAATTTTTTTTTATTTTGCGTTCATATAGATACAAGTATTTTCCCTCTTTTTTTTGTTGTATTTTTTTGATGTTTGTATATACCTACATTTACATGTGTATATTTAAAATGGTGTTATGTATTTTGAAAATCTAATATAAGTTCATTAAATTAAATGTAAATAGAACAAGTAAGGAAGGTTAAGTTCGGGTGTAACCGAACATTACATACTCAGTTGAGAGCTATGGTGACAACATAAGGGAAAATAACCATGTAGGAAAATGAACGTAGGGTGACTCTAGAATGTGTTTGTATGACATGTGTATCAAATGAAAGGCATTAAGGAGTATTTTATGAGGGAGTGGGCCATAGTTCTATAGGTGGACGCCATTTAGGGATATCGCCATAAAGGTGGATCAGGGTTGACTCTAGAATTTGTTTGTACGATATGGGTATCAAATGAAAGGTGTTAATGAGGGTTTTAAAAGGGAGTGGGCCTTAGTTCTATTGGTGGACGCCGTTTCGAAATATCGCCATAAAGGTGGACCAGGGGTGACTCTAGAATGTGTTTGTACGATATGGGTATCAAATTAAAGGTATTAATGAGGGTTTTAAAAGGGAGTGGTGGTAGTTGTATAGGTGGTCGCCTTTTCGAGATATCGCCATAAAGGTGGACCAGGGGTGACTCTAGACTTTGTTTGTACGATATGGGTATCAAATGAAAGGTGTTAATGAGTATTTTTAAAAGGGAGTGGGCCTTCGTTCTATAGCTGGTCGCCTTTTCGAGATATCGCCATAAAGGTGGACCAGGGGTGACTCTAGAATATGTTTGTACGATATGGGTATCAAATGAAAGGTGTTAATGAGTATTTTAAAAGAGCGTGGGGCTTATTTCTATAGGTGGACGCCTTTTCGAGATATCGCCATAAAGGTGGACCAGGGGTAACTCTAGAATGTGTTTGTACGATATTCGTATCAAATTAAAGGTATTAATGAGAGTTTTAAAAGGGAGTGGTGGTAGTTGTATATGTGAAGTCTTTTTCCAGATATCGACCAAAATGTGAACCAGGGTGACCCAGAACATCATCTGTTGGATAC
Organism: Eurosta solidaginis; assembly: GCF_040869045.1. Taxonomy (NCBI): domain Eukaryota; kingdom Metazoa; phylum Arthropoda; class Insecta; order Diptera; family Tephritidae; genus Eurosta; species Eurosta solidaginis. Next base: position 9,666,107 of record NC_090322.1, read on the forward strand.
AGCTAATTTATTTATATATGTAATACCTGCCAAGATTTCAAGGGTGTTTTATTTCGCCCTGCAGAACTTTTTCATTTTCTTGTACTTAATATGGTAGGTGTCACAACCATTTTACAAAGTTTTTTCTAAAGTTATATTTCGCGTCAATAAACCAATCCAATTACCATGTTTCATCCCTTTTTTCGTATTTGGTATAGAATTATGGCATTTTTTTCATTTTTCGTAATTTTCGATATCGAAAAAGTGGGCGTGGTCATAGTCGGATTTCGTTCATTTTTTATACCAAGATAAAGTGAGTTCAGATAAGTACGTGAACTAAGTTCAGTAAAGATATGTCGATTTTTGTTCAGGTTGTCGTGTTAACGGCCATGCGGAAGGATAGACGAACGACTGTGTATAAAACTGGGCGTGGCTTCAACCGATTTCGCCCTTTTTCACAGAAAACAGTTAACGTCATAAAATCTATTCCCCTACCAAATTTCAAAATGATTGGGAAATTTTTGTTTGACTTATGGCATTAAAAGTATCCTAGACAAACTAAATGAAAAAGGGCGGGGCTACGCCCATTTTTAAATTTTCTTTATTTTTTGTATTTTGTTGCGCCATATCATTAATGGAGTTGAATGTTGACATAATTCACTTATATACTGTAAAGATATTAAATTTTTTGTTAAAATTTTACTTTTAAAAAAATTTTTTTTTTTAAAGTGGTCGTGGTCCTTCTCCGATTTTGCTAATTTTTATTAAGCGTACATATAGTAATAGGAGTAACGTTCCTGCCAAATGTCATCATGATATCTTCAACGACTGCCAAATTACAGCTTGCAAACGTTTTGAATTACCTTCTTTTAAAAGTGGGCGGTGCCACGCCCATTGTCCAAAATTTTACGAATTTTCTATTCTTCGTCATAAGTTCAACTCACATACCAAGTTTCATCGCTTTATCTGTCTTTGGTAATGACTTATTGCACTTTTTCGGTTTTTCGAAATTTTCGATATCGAAAAAGTGGGCGTGGTTATAGTCCGATATCGTTCATTTTAAATAGCGATCTGAGATGAGTGCTCAGGAACCTACATACCAAATGCCATCAAGATACCTCAAAATTTACTCAAGTTATCGTGTTAACGGACGGACATGTCTCAATCAAATTTTTTTTCGATCCTGATGCTTTTGATATATGGAAGTCTATATCTACCTCGATTCCTTTATACCTGTACAACCAACCGTTATCCAATCAAACTTAATATACTCTGTGAGCTCTGCTCAACTGAGTATAAAAAGTGTGTTTTTCCGTATTAGGGAACGAACTCACCCCGTGTCGTTGTTGTTATTGTTAGTGCCGATGTAAGGCCGCTTCACTAGGGCGGCCGGTTGTTGTTGTTGCCGATGTGAGGTCGCTTAACTAGGGCGGCCGGTTGTTGTTGTTACCGATGGAAAACCGCTCTTCTAGGGCGGCCGGATGTTGTTGCCGATGTAAGGCCGCTTATCTAGGGTGGCTGGCTGTTGTTGGTACCGATGTAAGGTCGCTTTACTAAGGCGACCGACTGTTGTTGTTGCCGATGTGAGGCCGCTTCGCTAGGGCGGCCGGTTGTTCTTGTTGCCGATGTAAGGCCGCTTAACTAGGGCGGCTGGCTGTTGTTGGCACCGATGTGAGGCCGCTTTACTAGGGCGGCCGGTCGTTGTTGTTGCCGATGTAAGGCCGCGTCACTAGGGCGGCCGGTTGTTGTTGTTACCAATGCAAGGCCGCTTTTCTAGGACGGCCGGATGTTGTTGCCGATATAAGGCTGCTTAACTAGGGCGGCCGGTTGTTGTTGTTGCCGATGTAAGGTCGCTTTAATAGGGCGGCCGGCTGTTGTTGTCGCCGATGCAGGGCAGCTTCACTAGGGCGGCCTGCTGTTGTTGGTGCCGATGTGACCAGAGGCCGCTGGGTGGGCCTCTGCCTTGTGGTTGTTCTTGCGGGTGCACTCGTTTTGTGGCCTGAAATCGAAGTTTTATAGAGAGCAATGTTCCGGATCTGCTAATGCCGCTGTTGCGTTGGGTTTGTGTATGGTGAAATGAGGTCTATTCGAATTTTGTTTGCGAAGCGTACACAATTTTAACTTTAATTAATTTCCTATTTAATTTTTTTCCAAACGTATTGAAAATTTCACAAGTCACTTTGATGCGTTATGCACTCTATTTTTGGTCGCCTAGCACAATTTGCTGTATTTATATCAACTAGTATCGCCTGTGATCGAAATTCGACCAACTTGTATTTTTTTCAACTCAGTCTATGCATCCAGTGCTGGGGGTAGTGCAATAATGCGTTAATAGTTAAGCAGTGAGTAGAAATATAGCAAACTGGTCTAATTTACTTAAATTTTTCATTAAGACGTTGTAATTTTTGATTGTATTTTCTTAAATTTTCTACAAAATTTTCAAATGTAATTATAACGTTTTGGTATGGAGCTCCTTAAACAAAAATATAAAAAATATGTAAAATCAAAAGAAATTGACACAGAGTTATGGTGAAATTACTTGAAATTAAAGTGAAAAATAGCTTTTTCCACACCACCCGGGAGGTCCCCGTTGGGACGCTACCGAAGTTAGTTTTGTGTGCTCGATTCCCCAGTAGGCCAATATCACCCATATACATATATCGCCCATTTACTTCAATAGTGTCATAATTCAAAAAATACGAACTTTTAGTTAAAAACGAAGAAATGTGATAAAGGAATTTAGCCTATTTCACGCCACCCCTTAGGTATGCAATTGGCGCTTTACTGAGTTTAGTTTTGTATAAATACATATGTAGTATGTACATAAGTGTGACACAAAACGAAAATTTCGAAAAATATAAAAAAATTATTTAATGAGAAAGAAGGAAGGTTTACTAAAAAAATTTAAATAAAAGAAAAAAAATAAAGTAGTTAGACTTTTTTCCGGGGTTTAATGTTATCATTGTGGAAATATGAAGATTCTATTCTAATATTCGAATATTTAATGTTGGGATTCCCATTGATATCTATGTACGTAATTAATTTGTATTAAATTTGTATACACTCCATTTCATGATATATATATGATCGTCTGTGAACTAAGATAAAACAAAGCAGAATAAATTAGAAAGAAAAGAAAAACAAACAAAAACATTCAAATTATTCACGCAAACATATTTACTAAAATAAAATTGATTTCATAAATTTAAGCGACATAAACAAATTAGGATTATGGGATCTAAGCATCCGATTAATGGGCATATAATCCAACAAAGTTAGCCTAATAATAAATATAGTGGGTAATATACTGCCTATGCAATAAAATCGAAAACGTTTTGGGTCGTTTTTTCGTTTAATATACAACGTGAAATTTTCCGATACAATCAAGTTGCATTTAAATAATAATAAATTAAGTTGAAATATAAGATAATATAATAAAATAAAATTATAAATGAATGACAATTGTTAAAATTATAAATATCAAAATAAATTAGCATAAAAGACAATATCAAATTTTACGTTATATCTTTGTAGCAAATTTATTTATTTTTTGTTCAGTATAAGACGTGCTATATCTAATATGAGCATAAAATCTGGAAATGCGAAAACATTTTGGGTCAAATTTGCAATAAATTGTTACAAATAAATAAATTTAGTGAGTTTGAACAAAATTTGACTCATTTTTTGTGATTTCATGTTTTTTTGAAAGCAACTAAAATAAAAAACAAAGAATCTGTTAAATAAAGACCTATGCTTTTACGTGTAAGTAAATTTTGTCAAAAAAAAAAAAAAAATAGGCCGGTTAAGTTATTACTTCTCTTTAAAGTTTTTTTGTGCGCTAACAATTTTTTAAAGATTTTGGTACAGACCAATATAGGTAAGTGACAACAATGGGAAACAATATTTTATTTGAACTGAAAATGAGTGAGGCAATAGTTCTCTCACCACTTGGCGCGTACGAATATATACATACTAGCAGGCCCGTCAGACGTTGTTCTGCCCCAAATTTGGTCTATCTCTATACATTTTAATAAGCTTTTTCCGTCTATCTCTGCCCCCCTCCTCACTTTTTCTTAATCCTTTTATTCACTCCTCTCACGTATTTTCGCTACATCTATCTCTATTTTCGTCTCACTCTATCTCTTTCTAAGTCTCGTTCTCCTTCTCTCTTTTCTCTTCTCTAAAGTTTTGCCCATTCTTCTTCATCCCTTATTACCAGGCAAATCGAATAGGACGTATGTAAATAGTTATGTGGGTATTATTAATTCATTTCTTTATTTCGGCTTCGCATGCACATTTATCAGTTTTGCCAGGTTAATGCAACTAAATCGAATATCACAATGAAAATTACTTTAAAGCTCTCAGCCACAACTTTCATTTGATATTGTGGACTCCGGGATGTTACCGGAGTTCTCTTGGTGAGGTTATGTCTCACCTCTGCCACGGCCCAGCACGTTGCCTGCATCCAGCTATCGTTCTTTGGAGGGCGCCGCCTCCATACCCTTGCTTCTGTAATACGTGTGGTAGCTATTATGGTGCCTGCACTTGAAACCTAGGGGTCTTTGTATCACAACGAATAAATATTAACACCACTTTCAATTTTAATTAGTTTTATTTAAATTTTGTGCACTATAGTGGTTTTTGTGGTTTTTACAATAAAAAATTGAGTCCACCGCAACGTTCAGCCAAAATTGTAATGGCCGCTCGATTTTTTTTCGAGCCGACCTCCCCGTTTCCAACTTGTTTCAACACCTGTTGTCGATTCACAATAGACAACAGGGTTGCACCAAGTGGGAAACAGGGTGGAATCATAAGCTGCTGTTACACCATGCCCCCTTTCGAAAAAAAAGTTTGAAGTCGACAAGTTGATCAGGTTTGTCGGCTTCAACCTTTTTTGGGTGGATTTTACATTCATCCCGATTGGAAAAAAAATTAGGAAAATTTTGAACTCTTGCGGCAGATATACCTATGCTAACTTGGCTAATTTAACTAATTACGTTTATTTGTGTTTTAGCCTACATATTTACTTATCTGAATATTAGTAGTTTATATATTTTTGTTTGGGTTTTTTTTTGTAAGTTATTTTAGTTAATTTAGTTACTTACATTTATCTGTATCTGAAGCCTACATATGTACATATATTAATATTAGTAGTTTAAATGTACTCTTTTCTTTTGTTTTTTTTTTTGTTTCTTTTTTTTTTTTTGTAATTCAAAATTTCATTTTTGTGGGTTTCTTTTTGTGTATTAACTTATACGTACATTTTCTTTTTGCACATTTTGCTTACATTATGTATTGTTTCCAACATTTGACATATTTTTATTTAAATTTGGTTTTACTTAATTAAGTAAGGTTTTAAGGTATAATAAATTTCGGTTTAAATTTGCTTTATTAGCGTAATGAAATAGTAAAAAATCTTTTTTGACTATCTCAAAATGAAATTGGGTACATCCGATTGTATTTATCTAGGTACTCCTCTTATGCGGTTTTTATGTACCGTTTTGTATTTTTTATTTTCGTTATCAAAAATGGTTACATTTACACCGTCTATATTTGTTACTAAATATGGACCCTGATATATGTTTTTATGTTTTTCCCGTGGTTCTTTTTGAACTAAAACCATATCGTTTATGTTTACTACTATTGGTTGTGCATTTTTGTCATATGCATCTTTATTCCTTATTTTGTGTTTTTCTACTAACTCTTTAGCCAAGGGGTGGCATTTTTGCATTCTGTACTTTACTTCTTTTGAATAATTTTCGATATTATAAATTGGTTCGATTGTTTCGTTCTTCAATTCAGATGGCACAATGGCCTTTTTACCAAAAATTAGTTCAAAAGGAGTAAGTTTATTATCGAATACCGTATTTGGCGTTGTGTTATGCCAAAACGTAAAATATCTCAAATATGTATCCCAATCATCAAGGGAGTCATCTAAGTACGCACGTAGGTACTCGTTAAAAACTCTATGGTTTCTTTCGATAGTTCCTACGGTTTCATGATGATATGGTGTAGAAAAGTTGTGATGAATATTTAATAAACCGGTTAAATTTGCAAAAATTTCATTTTTGAATTCTGTGCCTAAATCCGATTTAATGTATTTCATAGCCCCGTATATTAAGATAAAGCCTTCGAATAGTGCTGACGCGATGGTTTTTGCACTTTTATCAGGTATTGATATTGTAACTAAGTATTTTGTCAGATCGCAGATTATGGTAAGCGCGAACTTATTACCATATCTCGATTCTGGCAATGGGCCTATGGTATCAATTACGACAATGTCAAAAGGTTTATTAGGAGTAGGAGTTAGAACGAGTTCTTCTTTATTTCCTATTTTGACTTTATTCAGAAGACATTTTTCGCATTTCTTAACATAACTAGCTATGTCTTTTGTCATGTTTTTCCAGTAAAATTTGTTTCGTAGTTTGGCGTATAAATTTTTCGTTCCACAGTGACCTCCAGTGATGGGATCATTGTGATAAATTGCTAATAATTTTGATTTTTGTTCCTGATCAGTGATTGTTTCAATTGGATCCATTAAAATAATTTTTAAAAGTTGTAAAAGCTTATTTCCTTTTTCTTTAAAATTTGTAATTGTAATGTATTTGAAAATTAAATCGTTTGTTGGCCATTCTATTTCCTTAATATTAAGTTTTCCGGCTTCTTTTTCTAGCTTCGAAAGCAAAGTATCTAAATTCTTTATTTCGTTAGAAAATTCAAAATCAAGTAAAATTGTTCTTTTATGCTTTATATGCGCGCATATTCTTTAAAATTGTTTATTCTTTTTATCATGAAATATTTCTGATGTAATACGAGGATTTTTTTTTGAAAAGTTATGAGTGAATTTATCATACACGTTTAATGTTTGTATATTTTCACATAAGTCTATATTTCCGGTAGAACTACATTTATCTTTTTTCTTACTCATAGCCCTAGTCTGAACTGCAAATATATTTTTGGTTGATTCTTTTATTTCGCCAATGGTTATACGAGAAAGTGCATCAGCTCCTAATTTTGATTTTCCCTTTATGTGCTCTATTGTGAAATTGTATTCTGCCAACTCAAGTCTAATTCTAGAAAGTTTTGAAGATGGGTCTTTCATAGAATAGAATAGATAGACTAAAGGCCCTGATTTTACAATAAAGTGATTTCCATAAATAAAGTGATTTCCGTAACTGGATTGTTTAATGGCAAAATAAATGGCTAATAGTTCTAACTCAATGATGGCTTTCTTTTGTTCTGCCTCATTAAAAGATTTTGACGCATAACATATGGGTAAATCGCTGCCTTGATGTTCTTGGCTGAGTATTGCTCCACATCCCGTCTTAGAAGCGTCTACTGTAATGGTAAACTGTTTGGAAAAATCTGGGTATTGTAATATCGTTGGTGACATTAGGGATGCTCTTAGTGCATCAAAAGCTTTATCGCATGCCTCGTCCCAGTTAAATTCTATTCTTTTTCTATTCAGTCTATTCAGAGGTGCTGCCAGAGATGCAAAGTTTGGAATAAAGCGTCTGTAGTAGTTGGCAAAAGCTACAAACCTTCTTACAGCGTCCTTGTTTGTTGGCTTAGTATAGTTACGAATTGCGTCTATTTTAGATTCGTCTGGTGACAGACCTTCAGCTGAGCATTTGTGTCCTAGGAATGTTACTTCTGGTCTTAGAAAATTACATTTATTTGGATTGAGTTTAAGGTTGAATGATCTACAAGTATTGAATATTTTAGACAAATTTTTAATGTGATGGGATTCGCTACGGCCGATGACTATAATGTCATCTACATAAAGAAAAGCTACATTAGGTGGTATTCCTGAAAATGCGATGGTCATCATCCTAGAAAACGAATTTGGTGCAATGTTCAAACCAAATGGCAATACCTTCCATCGATACGCTCCGCGATCAGTAGAAAATGAGGTTATATCGTGTGAATCTACGTGTAATGGTATTTAGTGAAATCCAGAAAAAAGGTCTAAGGTTGAGAAAAATTTGGCTCTGCCAAGATTGTCTAAAATATCATCGATTCGTGCTAATGGAAATTTGTCTGCTATTAGCTTCTTGTTAACTGCGCGAAAGTCAACACACATTCGGTATGCTGTTTTGCCATTTATTTTCTTTTTAGGAACTAAGATAAGAGGACTGTTGTAGTTAGAATAGCTTTCTTCTATTAAATCATTTTCTAATAATTTTGTAACTTGTCTGTTAATTTCTTCCCGCTGCGAATAGGGTAGACGATAATTCTTTATATACACTGGTTCGTTGTCAGTTAACCGCAATTTCTGCTCATAAAAATTATTTAACGTTATTTTATCGTTGTCAAGCGCGAATATGTCAGCATATTGTATGCATAGATCTAAAAGTTCAGATGGTGCATCTTTTGGAATTTGATCTTTTAAAATCGAAGTTATTTCGTTAATTCGCTTCTCATCTGACTTAGTTTTGTCGATTACATAGACGTGATAATTTGATAAGTTTTCTGCTTTAATAGAATTTTTGTGTACGAATTGTACATCACTTGTGGTATTGATTAATTTTATGACTGGATTATTGGAATTTGTAATACATCTTGCGGTAAATACGCCTTTTTGTATTTCTTGAGATTCAACGAAAAGTGGAGTTGGTGAGTGACCTAAGTCGAAAATTCGAAAAACTTCGCATCTTGGTGGTATAATACACATATCTCTTTCTGTTCCGTGTAGGATTGGCATAATGACTTTTTCTTTATTTGCCCAGAATGAGATGCTACTATTTGAATAATTTATTACACATTTGTTATGATGAAGAAAGTCTTTACCCAGTATACCATCTGATGGGATATTGAAGTCATCGTTTACCACATGTAGGCTATGTTCGACTAGATTATTAGAAAAATTTAGGTCTATGTTTATTTTACCTATGGTAGGAACAGAATTTGATGTAACGCCTGTGATATTAACTATATCGTCATAGTTAATGGGAATGTGCTTATTTAAGCTTGAAATTTTAATCAGCGAAATGTCAGCTTGTGTGTCTAGTAAAAATGTACATAATTTGTTAGATCCGGTTATATGAGTTTCGATAAAATCTGAGTAATTTAGGTTTGGACAAAAAATATTTTTAACATTTATTCGTTTATCTCCTCGTCCCTCAGTGTTCGCTGCTGAGGGGCGCCAAGTTTAAAGAGCGAACGTTTGCATTATTTCGCGTATTTGAACTTTCGGCGTTAGTATTGGTTCTGTTTTCTAGCCTATTTTGACTGTTGCTAGTGTTATGCGAGTTACTATTGTTTCGATTGCCGTTGTTTTGCCTATAGTTGTTGTTTTGCCTATTTTGATTGTTATTATTGTATCTACCGTTATTATTGCTGTTGTACCTATTGAAATTATTATTGTTATTGAACCTGTTGAAATTACTACTGTTGTTGTATCTATTATTGTTGTTGTAGTAGTTATTGCCTCTCTTGTTATTGCGAAAGTTGGTTTGATTGTTAAACCTTGATCGAAAAGCTAATACCTGTCTTTCTGTAGCCTGATTGTTTTGTTCGACTATCATTTTTGCTACGACCTCTTTTGCGTCACTAAAAGAGGTTGATGCGAGAATTGATTTGACTAAGTCTGAGCGCGTATTTAGCCTACAAACATTTACTGACTGTTCGACTGCCATCTCGTGCGCTTTGTCTTTTGATATTCCCTCGATAATTAGAGACCTCTCTAAAGCATCAGATAATTCCTCTACTCGTTTAGCAAACTCGGTTAAATTATTGTTCGTAACTTTTAGTGAAGCTATTTTCCCTGCAACGACTTTTGAATTGTCTGGCTTTATTCGACTTTTAAGCGCATCTTTGATTTCTTGGATAGATGTTATATTTGTCGGAATTGCTTCTCTTGCTATTCCTTCGAGCTTCGATTTAATAAATAAAATGAAAGTTGGCATAAGATCTGGATCTATACAGCCTTCTACTAGTTCAATTTTATCTATGAAGGAGTCTAGCGCTAGGGGGTCACCGTTATAGTTTTCCCTAAATAAAGGCGCCCACGACCCAATAAACTGTCTCTTTTGCTCTGGTGTAGCCATTATTGTTGGTTCTAGAAAATTAATACGAGATTGGTTGGAATTTGAGAAAGTTTTTAAATGTCCTAAAGGATTGTTTGATGTAACAACTGGGTTATCGAAACCACAGAAGTTTTCTTGTAACGAAATATTTTCAGTATGAGGTAAAGAACAACTTTGTTCACCGATACGACTATCGAGTGTTTCCGGCTTTAATGAGTCAGATGATTCTTCTTCTTCCACAGATTCGATTTTGTATGCGTCGAAGTATTCTTTTTCTTCTCGATCAGTATCTGATATAAAAGTGTTATCTTGGACTAAGTCGATGTTTTTGTTTTTATCGGCCTATTGATAAATGATTCAAAGTTCGATTCGAGCTCAAGGCCAGAACAATAATTTTTTTCTAATGATAATTATTGTTATTTTTTAATTTTTCTAAATTTGAAAAATTGTATTTTGTTTTTGGAATAGTAAGTAGAAAATTTTTCAGACAACCTGCCATAGCTGCGCAGATAGTTCCATTTCGAAGGGTGCTAAGCCTTCATCATCAGTACGCTTTAGGCATGCTGCGCTAACCATTTAGGTATACAGCGGTGGTTTGTTTGACTGGCAAATTTGCTACTTCTATTCCTTTTTACCAACTATATTTATTCAGTGTTGCGCCATCTGGTGCAAATCACTGATAATGCTGGATTTTTGTTTATTGTCAATTACTTTGCTTGACATTCCCAAGTGCTCATGGTTTATTAACAATTGTTTTTGTTTTTATCGGCCTGTTCCAGCATGACCTGACGTACTAATGGTTTCATCACTAAAATAATTTTCAAATTCATTCTGTATTAATAGTCATAGCCACCACTGTAAAAAATGTGTCAGCATTTACCTATATACATAATTTTTACTTATTGGTTCTCTTGCATTCTACTTTGAAATTTGTACATGAATAGATATATGCACATCATCTGCTCATACCTACGTCTATTATAGACATTGCTATTTACATATGTACCTATTTTTCAAACGGTTATATTTTTTATTATATTTTGGGATCACATCACCTGATATTACGGTAACTCCCTTTTGGAGCAAGAGTTATAAATAAGCAAGTGAAACATAAAAATAGCGCAGTTGTTTTGTATATGAATAAATCGGCAGATGCCTGCTTAAAAAATCAACTAATAAAAGTTTTGTGTAAAACACGGCCTATTGATAAATGATTCAAGGTTCGATTCGAGCTCAAGGCTAGAACAATAATTTTTTTCTAATGATAATTATTGTTATTTTTTAATTTTTCTAAATTTGAAAAATTGTATTTTGTTTTTGGAATAGTAAGTAGAAAAATTTTCAGACAACCTGCCATAGCTGCGCAGATAGATCCATTTCGAAGGGTGCTAAGCCTTCATCATCAGTACGCTTTAGGCATGCTGCGCTAACCATTTAGCTATACAGCGGTGGTTTGTTTGACTGGCAAATTTGTTACTTCTATTCCTTTTTACCAACTATATTTATTCAGTGTTGCGCCATCTGGTGCAAATCACTGATAATGCTGGATTGTTGTTTATTGTCAATTACTTTGCTTGACATTCCCAAGTGCTCATGGTTTATTAACAATTGTTTTTGTCGATGTAGTTGGTTGGTACTTTAACTGTACAGTTGAGTTTTGTAAAACATTTAATTAATTCTTCCCTACAACGTGATAAACTTTTATTCACAGCAATTGGCCTAGGTCGGTTTTCAAAATGACCATTTACCTCTACTAAAATGTTATTATATGCCTCAATTAAATAATTTTTATATTCATCTAACTTCTCTTGCCTTGTCGGTAAAGAACGTCCTGTATGCAAAACGCGTTTTTTAATTTTAAAGAAATTTTCTCTCAATTTTTTGAATTTTGTTTCGAAATTTGACATTAGCAGAAGAAAAACTCTTACACTTGCAGCTTTGTAGGCTTGGATATTAACAAATTTGAATGAAAACGAAGGCTGAAATGATTTTATAATCTAAATCGAATTGTGAAAAAGTTGCAAGTTTGAGGTAAGAATATGAACGAATTTGAATGAAAAAGGAATTTGGAATGGATTTATAACCTAAATTGCTAGAGTTGTGAATAAGAACAAATTTGAATGGAAGAGAGATTTCAAATGGTTTTGTAACCTAAATTGAATTGTTGCTGCAGATTTGAGACGTGAATGTGAACAAATTTGAATTGAAAAGGGAATTTGAAATGGTTTTAACACCTAAGTTGAATTAATAAAAGTGGCAAGTTTGTGTTAAGAATGTCAATTTTAATTGAAAAGAAATTTAAAATGATTTTATAATCTAATTTGAAACCGCTTTACTTGAACTGTGCATTGAATTTTAGCATAAATTTGTTAGGGTTATTTGAAGTTAGAATTGTTGAAATTGGATTGAATTGTATTCCCGATCAACCGTCAATTAAGTTTGGCTTGAAAGATTTTGTTTTGTACCGGCTGTGCTACCATATACGACCTACACTGGAAGACTGATCTATTTTTCCCAATTTCCGCAAGGTGATATTACTTTTAAACGGGATATGTTTGTTGCAATTTGGTATTTATTTCAATATTGTTTAACGTGACGGCCGCACCGTTGCACTAAAAAAGCATTAATTTAAAAATTTTTACGGACATACAGTTTTCATCAAAAAAATATATTCAATGTTTAACGTGTCGGCTTTCACAGCAAAATGTTTCCTTTTTTTTGTGTGTTAAAATTTTTTGTATTAAATTTTATTTTATAATTTTTTTTTTTTTGGTTTTTTTTTGTATTGAAAGTGTTCAAGAGTAATTAAATTAAATTTTCACAAAGTGTGTCAATGTATATGCGTATACGTCATTTTAAAATGCACTATATTATCTTTTAGCCACGATTTATAAGCATATGCATACGCACCTTATAAAAATTTCTATGATTTCCAAATATAGATTTGCATTACTGAAAGGTGAAATACGAGTTTGGATTGTGTATCGCCAATTTCATTTTTTTTCGGTTTGTGTCAAAAAGGATGTTTTTTGTTGTATCTAATTATTTGACGCAAGAAGAATTCAAAATTCGATTCAAATTCGAAAAGAAAAGATATCAAAATATTTTATATATTTATATAAATGTATGCATTGTTTTAGGAAAAAATCCAAATTGTGTACTATGTAATGCGGACGCACCGCGTTTAATCAACAAAAATTGTGAAGTATACATATATGTATATTAATATTCATATGAAAAATAATTTTAAATACCTATATACATATACTTATTTGGTTTTTGCCGCTACGTCTGTTGCCGTTGGTGGCTGCTAATTACCGCTGCATGCCGATGTCGATGCTGCTGCCATAGGTCGCTGCTACTGCTGATGTGTGTTGGTGCTGGCGTGGGCTTTTATATGCCGTTATGGTGTAGTACCGTTTTGGTATTGAAAAAAAATTTTTTTGTATATTTTCGCGTTTTATATATTTTTAGGGTTTTATATTTTTTTGTAGATTTTTTGTTTTAAATTTTTTTTTTGTAGTTTTTTGTATTTTATATTTTTGTCGTGTTTTACATGAAATGCAAACTGGAGTGTGCACCCAGAAATGCGCGTAGTAGTGCACGCCTTAGTTTAGTTTCCTGTTTAAGTTCATTTAATTTGTAAATTAGTGCAATTTTATTTTAGTTGCTTTAGAGCTGTATATGTATTTTAAGTTGAATTAGAATTGTATATGTATTTTTAGTTGAATTGGAATTGTATATGTATTTTTAGTTGTAGATTCTTAGTTCTCATATTTAGTTTTATTAGCGCTTGTTTCTGTTTTATATTTTTTTCCACAGTCACGGTCGCCATGTGGACTCCGGGAAGTTACCGGAGTTCTCTTGGTGAGGTTATGTCTCACCTCTGCCACGGCCCAGCACGTTGCCTGCATCCAGCTGTCGTTCTTTGGAGGGCGCCGCCTCCATACCCTTGCTTCTGTAATACGTGTGGTAGCTATTATGGTGCCTGCACTTGAAAACTAGGGGTCTTTGTATCACAACGAATAAATATTAACACCACTTTCAATTTTAATTAGTTTTATTTAAATTTTGTGCACTATAGTGGTTTTTGTGGTTTTTACAATAAAAAATTGAGTCCGCCGCAACGTTCAGCCAAAATTGTAATGGCCGCTCGATTTTTTTTCGAGCCGACCTCCCCGTTTCCAACTTGTTTCAACACCTGTTGTCCATTCACAATAGACAACAGGGTTGCACCATGTGGGAAACAGGGTGGAATCATAAGGCTGCTGTTACAATATCCATATTACACACACATTCTAGGGGTATCCGGGTCCAGGTTTCGCCCATATCTTGAGACCCTAGTCACCCAGCGGTATAAAAATTACTCTGTACTAAATCACTCATCAACAGCTTCAATTTGATACCCATAATGTAAAAACACATCCTAATGTTACCCTGATGCACGTTTTGGCCTATATCTCGAGACCCTTCACAAATAGGTATGAAAACTACCCTGTACTAAAGCACTCATCAACAGCTTTCATTCGTATGATTTAATCGGGGATTGCCCGTATTGCTTTTTTTTTTTTTAATGTATAAAAACATTTATTTGAAGCAATTTTTTAATTTTATAATTTATTTAATAATTTGGGAAAAATTTAAACAACGTGACATCAGGACGGACAAGGCGACAGCGGTTTTCGATTATTCATTCGTTATCCATATTCTATAAACACATTCTAGGGGTACCCGCGTCCACGTTTTCGCTTATATCTCGAGACCCTAGTTACACGCGGGTACGAAAAATACCCCGCATCAATGTACTCATAAACAGCTTACATTCGATACCCATATTGTACAAACATATCCCAGGATTGCCCAGGTCCACGTTTTGATCTCAAGACCCTATCCAGAACGGGATAAAAATTAGCCTATGTCTGTCTCCTGGTTCTAAGCTACCCCTCCACCAATTTTCAGCCAAATATGTTCATCCGTTACTTCCTCTTCAATCACTCTTTATCTATTAAAAAAGCGCATCAAAATCCATTGCGTATTTTTAAAGGTTTAAGCATTCAAAGGAACATAGGGACAGAAAAAGCGACTTCGTTTTATACTATGTAGTGATGTACATCCATATATACCTATAAACCTACGCCCGAAGTTAAATAACGCAGCGAATGCTATATATGTACGTATGGATGTGTCGCATCAAGCCTCACTCAAAAGCAATAAGCGCGGACAGTTCACAGCGAACAAACACACATACGCATTTTTTGATAAAAATGTTACTTTTGTTTAAACAATTTGGCTGATATAAGAAAGGAATCAAGTATTTTTTTTGATGCAGATCGAAGGTAAATATTTCAAAGTTTTACTGAAAAGTAAAATTTTTTAAATCCATCCATCCGTTTATGAGTTATAGCTGTGTAAACAAAAATTGTATGATTTTTTACTACATTTTGGCAATTTGCCACGCCCCTATACTATATACCTTCAAATTATATTAACTGTACCATCTCACGTAGCTAAGCTTTCAAATGCAAAAAACCGTTTTAAAATCGGAGCATTCTGTGTGAAGTTATGTGCATACATGGCATTTAGCGCCTTTATTTTATAAGATTTATAGATACATAGATAGATAGATTATAGATAGAAGATAGATAGATGTAGAGATGAAACATTTGAGCAACGCGACAATGCAGCTATTGGAGTTTCGTATTCAGGGGGGTTTGTGAACATAATGGGTATTACAGATAGCAATTTCGATATTTGCACAGATTTTCGAATTTACAAAAAACTTTTCCTATTAATTATAAACAAATAGAGTAATATTTGTTAACAAAAATAGGCCTATCCACTGCGGCTGATCCATACGAATCGATTCATATAACTTTTATAACTAACTATGCGAAACAGCCTGTCAATTGATTGTATGGAAATTTTGTTAGCGTATTAATATATAGATAACTTTAACTTTTGGTACCGTGGGAATATGCGCTTTATCCACCGCCTCAAACCGCGCGATCGTGCCTTGCCTTTGGAAGTTTGAAAGCACTTCCTTCAGCCACCGCAAGCTCGCGATATTGTCGCACGCTATAATCTTCACACCATTATACCATCCCCCGAATCAAAGGTTGGCTTACTTGGTTGTTCCCGCATCATCTTAAGCATTAAAGTAATAAGCTCCCTTTCTACAGATCTCCATCTTTCAGCAGACATCTGTCCGACAGGATTGCTACCAGCCCCAAAGTCAGTGACTGTTTTGCCGCAACACGCATCTTCTCGGGAAAAGCCGGAGTCTTAGTGTTATCTCCCTTTGGCACCTCCGAGAAAGCCGGAGTCTTAGCGTTACCTCCATTTAGCACTCCCGGAATCTTAGAGTTATCTCCCTTTGGCTTATCTCCTACTTCCGTAGTTGGCACTTCGCAACTTTTGACGTCCCCCTCTGACTTGCAGCCTTCGAGGTAGTTGTTACCTCGAGGTAGTTGTTACCCTGCCTCGCGGCTTTGGGGCTGGGTCCTTTCTGCCTATTCAAAGCAGGCTTGTAGCCTTCCGACGAACGTTGCCTCTTCATTCTGCCGTTCTACCGCCTCATGAGCCCATTCCAAGCGCTCGATCTCGACCTCTGCTCCCAGGCGTTGGATACTTCTTAGTGCTGGACGGTACTGCGACAGACCTCTCTTACTTCTTCTGCTTCGTACCCTTCTCTATTCTACTCCCTTTTCATTTATGCTCTTCCAACACGGAGTTCATAGACTCAGCACAACTCTCGCTCCCGAGTTAGACACATCGCCTAATGCATTTTTGTCGTTCTTGCCTTGCGACTCAGTCCTCCCCTTATCATCGTTCTTATTACAATTAGATATTAAGCCGTTCATCTTGGTCGTAGGACCACCTGCCCGACAAGGCGGGCTCAGCGGTCCAGTATTATATACGGGGAAAGAACCGTCCGCCACAGCAACGCCCCTTGCTGAGGTAAGGTCATCAATACTCGAAAAAATATCGAACACAACCGTATTTATCCCCCGGCCGCAAATCGTCCAATAGGCACGATCCGCATAACGCCCTGAATTAGGGGGTTGGCAGTTTTTGGTCACCGACATCCAGCCGCCCTCCTATGAGGTAAAACGGCGTAGATGCCAGTCCTAAACCGCTCCTCCTCATAGTCGGGTGTTATGGAGTTCGGATAAGCCCTCACCCCAACGACAAGGTGCCTTAGTGAGGGCACAACAACTTCACTCAGTCATGTATATGGTATTCAGATCATCTCCACAATTTTTTTACAATACGTGAATTATGACCGGAGTTACAGCTTCAGAATCGTGGTGAAAAACTAAGTCTAAAAAGGACGGAGCCAAGTTAATTTTTTAAACTTTGAATCGATGTTGGCGGCGACCCAAATGTTAGCCCAAATAAAATATTTGAACGATTCAAAGTTTCAGCAACTGCTCGAGCCTTAACTCAGTGTAGACCACAAAAAAGTGAGGGTGTGGAGAATTTCATGATGTTAATCCCCGAACTGAGCGCGAAACTCGAGCAAAGCATTGGAGGCGAGATATTTGCGAAGTACTAAATTCGGCGGCCCAGGGTATCGAACGTCTCAAGACGCGCACGAGCGACTTATCATGACTTTTAATATCATTAACATAATGCCAAAATAAAGGCGTATGCAAGTATTCAAGTCTTATCTCAAACTCCGCGGTCAAACCCTTAAATGGGTGAAGTAATTTTAATATAATTGTAACGAATTTACTGCAAATCCTATTGTTTGCCCTTTTGGCTAAGTTCGAATCACTAAACTGTTGAATAAATAACTCCAATATTGAATAATGGAAAAATGGCCATTATTAAAGTACTTCACAATAACACTTATACTTTGCAACTAGCTGGCTTAATAACTAAACTGACTGATAGCTTAAATGAAACTCTACTATTGCCCGACAGATTGCGTGCTTACTCAAAAACTGAATTCTTGCGCCTCGACTGTTGTTGCCTTTTATACTCTCTGATTTCCTCGTTCGCATGTTCTAGGCGCTTCCAATTCCAGAATCTACTAGTTGGCCATCAGCTATCAAATTTCTCAGCTGTAACTACAATTGCACGATTTTATAGCTTCTCTCATTGCATACTTTCGGGAGTATCTCAGATATATGCATGTGGTCGTGTGTTGCTTCTCAGCTGCGTGTACGTACATTTATGTAGACATAATGATTGATTCGTTTATGTAGATACAAGTGACTGTCTGCTTTGTTGTTGTTGTGACTTCATTTACTTAGCATCAGACTAGGGATGTGAGTATCACTTAGTGTCACTCATATTCGTCACACTGCCCTCTACCTAAGTCTGATCATCCTGATCAGACAAATCTCTCGATCTAAACGCTGCCAGCCTTTCCAAATGAACCACTTTCATTTTGGTTCGTGGTTTGCCAATGGTTTGTATGCGGTACACTACATCGTTGATCCGTTTTACAACTTTGTATGGGCCTTACCAATTACACTGCACTTTCGGGGACAAACCTTTTTTTCGTTGTGGGTTGTATAACAGCACCAAATCTCCTTCTTGAAACCCTTCCGAATTAATTGCTTTATCGTACCTCGCTTTCATCTTGTCACTCATAACCTTTGCTCGTTGCCTTACCAGATCGTGTATCTCTCTCAGCTCTTCTTCCAAGACATCAGTGGATTTCTTGACATTCCTCTCCGCATCGGCATCTATCCCATACTTCAAATCAGCTGACAGTCGAAGGTCATTGCCAAAAATTACCTTTGCGGGAGTTTGGCCCGTTGTCTCATGTACTGCCGATCGGTAGGCCATCAAGAATAATGATATGTGTATATCCCAGTCCTTATGGTACTTGTCTTCTACTTTCCTTAAATGCTCCTCTAATGTTCTATTGAAACGTTCCACCATACCATCGGACTGAGGATGCAATGCAGTTGTCCGTGTTTTCCGAATGCCCAACTTCTTGCACATTTCTTGGAACACAGCTGATTCAAAATTCCTGCCTTGGTCAGAATGTAACTCCATTGGTACCCCATACCTTGCAACCCATCGTTTGTAACCACTTCTGCTACTGTTTCTGCTTCTTGGTTTGGGATTGGGTATACCTCTGGCCATTTACTGAAATCATCCATAACCACCAGTACGTATTTGTTTCTGCGGTTGCTTGCAGGAAATGGACCTGCGGCATCCATGACGGATATTTCAAATGGTGCACCTGAAATATACTGCTTCATCTGGCCATGAATTCGTGTTTTGGGCCCTTTCGCTCTGTTGCACACCTCGCAGTTGGCAATCCACTCGGTGACCGACTGACGGCAACCAACCCAATAGAATCTCTGCTTAACTTTCTCGAGCGTCTTCGGTATTGCACGATGACCTCCACTTGGACAATTATGCAGCTCGCTGAGCACGTCAGGAATCCTCTTTCTGGCAACAACTATCAGTTTCCTCTTGCATTTACCATCCTCACTCTCCCATACTCGATGAAGGCAATCGGATATCAATTCTAAACTGTTCCACTGTGCCCAATATGACTTCGCAATGGGACTCTCTGTTGACATCTCTTCTCTGCTTGGTCTTTCGTTTCGTTCGAGCGCTTGCATAACATGTGACAGATCTGTATCTTCTAGCTGACACTTTCTTAGTTGTTCCTTGTCCCATTCATCCGTACACGTTATAGTAATTATCCCGACATCTATAATGTCTTCTTTAGCCTCGGCCTTTGAACAGTGCTTGCATTTCAAACTACATGGTCTTCGTGACATTGCATCGGCATTCCCATGGGTTACACCTTTCCGATGCTCAATGGAAAAGTCCTAGCTTTGCAGCCGCACGATCCACCGTGCCAATTGTCCATCTGGATTACGAAACTCCTGAAGCCATTTCAACGCTGCGTGATCTGTCCTGACGCGGAATCGCTGGCCGTAGAGGTATTTGTGAAAATTTTTAATGCACTCTACTAATGCCAACAGCTCTCTCTGTGTAACGCAATAGTTCCTCTGTGCTTTTCCAATCGAACGGCTGTAGTATGCAACTACCTTCTCCTGTCCATCGTCCAGTTGTGATTGTTGTGCGTATCCACTCGCATCTGTATCTAGAATAAATGTTGCTCCTGGAATTGCATATGCTAACATTGGGGCAGTGCACAAACGCTCCTTCAATGTTTGGAAAGCCACTTCTTGCTCCTTCTTCCATTCAAAAGCTTTATTTTTTCTTGTAAGCTCATGGAGGCTATCGGCTACGCTGGAAAAATTTGGTACAAATCGGCGGTAATATGTGCACAGCCCAAAGAAACTTCTCAATTCATGTAGGTTCTGTGGTTTTGGCCAATCCTTTACTGCCTCTATTTTTCATTCGCTGTACGGATACCTTCTGTCGTTACCTTGTGACCCAAATAATTTACTTCCTTTTTAAACAGCGCACACTTTTTGGGACTTAACTTCAGACCAGCACCAGCTATTCTCTGGAAAACTTCCTCTAAGTTTTTAAGATGTTCTTCAGAATTCTTGCCCAATACGATGATGTCGTCCAGGTACACCAAGCATGTTTTCCAATGTAGTCCTTTCAGTACCTGGTCCATGAGTCTCTCAAAAGTAGCTGGTGCATTACAAAGTCCAAAAGGCATCACTGTAAATTGCCAAAGACCACCACCGACACTGAAGGCTGTTTTCTCTTTATCTTCCTCCTTCACCTCAACTTGCCAGTAGCCGCTTTTCAAGTCCAGCGTGGAAAACCATTTCGTACCAGATAGGGAGTCCAGAGTGTCGTCAATTCTTGGCAATGGGTAGCTATCCTTTTTCGTGACGTCATTCAACTTCCGGTAGTCCACGCAAAACCTCATTTTTCCATTCTTCTTTACAAGTACTACCGGTGAGCTCCATGGACTAGCTGATGTTTCGATGACGCCGCTGTCG
Organism: Eurosta solidaginis; assembly: GCF_040869045.1. NCBI lineage: Eukaryota > Metazoa > Arthropoda > Insecta > Diptera > Tephritidae > Eurosta > Eurosta solidaginis. Next base: position 9,687,015 of record NC_090322.1, read on the forward strand.
CTCATTTCTTGTATGATTTGACTAACAATTTCCCGCTTCGCCAGTGGAACACTACGTGGAGCTTGACGGATCGGCCGCGCATCTTCAGTGTCAATTTGATGTTTCACAACGTTAGTGCGGCCTGGTTTGAAACCATCCTGGTCAAATATGTTCGCGTACTTTAGGAGCAGTTGTTTTGCCTTACTCTGATACGCTTCCACTAGCCCCTGCGTCCATGCCGTGATGTCATTTGAAAGATCAGTATTACGAGCTGAAACGTGTTCCTGGAGCTGTTCACAGTTAATAACTACTTCAGCCTCTTGGCATCTTCCCAAAATAGCTCCTTTGGTCAGTTTGAGTGGTGACTTGAACTCATTGAGTACTCTTACCGGAATACGTCCATCTTGTTTTGTCATAGCCAGGGTTTTTCCTACAAGTATGTTCAGTGCTAATTTGTTTGCTGCTTCGACAACCCACAATTTGTTTGTCCCACAATCTCCATCAACCTTTGCCCAGATGACTGCTTCGGATTTTGGTGGTATTTGCTGACTCTCTTCCACCAGCAATCGTTTACTGCTGTAGCCTCTCTCGTAGCAGAAATTAAGGGGTACATCCATGTTCTTATATCGCATCGTCTTGCTTTGCATGTCGATCTTGATGCCCTGGCCGATTAAGAAGTCCACTCCAATTATGATTTCATCAACAATCTCTGCCACTATAAAATTGTGTACTACCGTGACGTTCCCAATTGCGACTTCACATGATACTTCTCCTAGAACCGTGCTGTCTTCTCCAGTGGCTGTACGCAATCTTGCTCCATGCAATGGTCTTATCTTCTTGTTGACTAAATCCGCTCGAATGATGGAATGAGATGCGCCCGTATCTACAGTCAGAAAACATTCCTTTCCATCCACATGTACTCCGATAGTAAGATTGCTTGACCTTCTTCCAATTTGTGAGATAGAGACTATGGGGAATTCAATTGAGGGAGCCAACTGTCGCCCCTTGCGGCTGACTCGCTTTAGTTTAACGATTGATTGGTCTTGGAGATCTGCTCATCTCCTTCAGCTCTGCGTTTACGACCACCCACATTGTTGGAACTGTTAGGGTTGGTGTTGCAATAACGCACAATGTGCCCTGGCTTTCCACATTTAGAGCATTTGACGGCACCATCGTTTTTCTGCTGCGTTCCTTTTAATGCTTCCAAAATTGTGTCTACAAAGTCTGGCCTTTCCACTTCCACGCGATGAGCTTTGTATGCGGGCTTACTCAAAAGCGACGCTGTTTCTTGAGTCAGTGCATGGGATACCGTTTCTGCGAATGTTGGTTTTGGGTTTGCATATGTCGCTCGCTTCGTTTCTACGTCCCGTATGCCATTTATAAAACTCTGGATTTTTACCCTCTCGGTGTACTCCACGGGTGCGTCCGCATTTGCGAAATGTGCCAACCTTTCAACATCCGAGCCAAACTCCTGCAAAGTCTCATTCTGTCTTTGATAACGGTTTTGCAACTCAATTTGGAATATCTGTTTTCTATGCTCGTTTCCATAACGTCTCTCGACAGCGGCCATCAATGCTTCTTAGTTGTTCCGTTCTCCTTCAGGAATCGTCTGTAGGATTTCGGCTGCTGGCCCCTTCAATGCTACGAAGAGAGCTGCAACTTTATCTTCAGCATTCCAGTTGTTCACTGCTGCGGTCTTCTCAAACTGTAGCTTAAAGACCTGGAAAGGAACAGAACCGTCAAAAGATGGAGTTTTTACCTTCGGATTAGACGTTGAAACGACTGGGCGGTCCAATTGTAATTCCTGGATCCTATCTTTCAAAGCATCCATCTCTGGCTCTATTTTATCCTGTCGACCACTGAATTTTTCATGAAACTGGGTTAGTTTTTCTTCCATATGCGCTTCCAGTTTCGATGATATACGGACTTCCTGCTCTTCTATTTGTGTGGAGATCTGAGATGATATCCGTGCTGAAATTTGTGCCGACATTTCGGAAATACGCGTCTCCTGTGCTTCAATCTTAGATGTTATGAATGTCTCCTGCGATTCCAGTTGAGATGACATTTGTGACGACATTTATGAAATGCGTGCCTCCTGTGCTTCCATCTTGGATGTTAAATGTGTCTCCTGCTATTTCAGCTGAGATGCCACTGTGGATGTTTGAGCAGTTATTGCAGCAAATATCATGTTCAAGTCTGTGCTCGTAACTGTCTGCGATGTTTCGTTTTTGCTGGATCTTCAATTCACTGAACTTTGCCATGTCCTTGTTGTCCTCTGGAATTTATTCAACAATCCCACTTCTGACACCAGTTGTAACGAATTTAATTGCAAATCCTCTTATTTGCCCTTTTTGCTAAGTTCGAATCACTAAACTGTTGAATAAATAACTCCAATATTGAATAATGGAAAAATGGCCTTTATTAAAGTACTTCACAATAACACTAATACTATGCAACTAGCTGGCTTAATAACCAAACTGACTGATATCTTAAATGAAACTCTACTATTGCCCGACAGATTGCGTGCTTAATCAAAAACTGAATTCTTGCGCCTCGACTGTTGTTGCCTTTATACTCTCTGATTTCCTCGTTCGCATCTTCTAGGCGCTTCAAATTCCAGAATCTACTAGTTGGCCATCAGCTATCAACTTTCTCAGCTGGAACTACAATTGCACGATTTTATAGCTTCTCTCATTGCATACTTTCGGGAGTATCTCAGATATATGCATGTGGTCGTGCGTTGCTTCTCAGCTGCGTGTACGTACATATGTGTAGACATAATAATTGATTCGTTTATGTAGATACAAGTGACTGTCTGCTTTACTGTTGTTGTGATTTCATTTACTTAGGGCTTAATTCTGTATTACGAACGATAGCTCAGACGACAGATTCGCCTCCAAACGATTTCGTCTAGCAATGGTATTCTCTATCATTTTCGTTCGGGCTTTACGTTTCCTACGTTATGTCAAAAAGAAAGGTGAAAGCAATGTCATATGATATTGTCACGGATATTAGCAGCATTAAGCTATACCATCACTAAGGCGATGCTAAGGCCATGCTAAGCGATATTTACGTCAATAATCAAATCATGTATACACATATATAAGGCAGCCGAGAGATGTCACACACAGATGCATTTACTTATACGCCTATGTGTGCGCGAGAGACTGTAAACTACAAACATTCACATCAATAATTCAATCATTATGTATCTACATAAACGAATAAATAATTGCGTCTACACATATGTACCATGTACGTATACGAGCAGCGGAGAGTCAATGCACAAACACATGCATATATTTGATATACTCCTATAAGTATGCAATGAGAAAAACTATAAAATTGTGCAATTGTAGTTACAGCTGAGATGTTTGACAGCTAATGGACTAGTAGATTCTGGAAGCGCCTAGAAGATGCGAGTGTTAAAATCAAAGAGTATAAAAGGCGACAGATGTAGAGGCGCTGGAATTCAGTTTGATTTGAGTTGTCAAGCAGTTTCGATTAAGACGATATCTAGCGAGCAATATCAGTATTATTTTGAATAGTAGAGTTTCATTTGAGCTATCAATCAGTTTGGTTATTAAGCAAGCTATTCGTTGCACAGTTTGAGTGTTATTGTGATGTACTTTAATAAAGGCCATTTTTCCATTATTCAATATTGGAGTTATTTATTCAACAGTTTAGTGATACGAACTTAGCAAAAAGGCAAATAAGAGGATTTGCAAGCAAATTCGTTACAATATGTTGCCACTGTTTAATATAGTGCAAATACACTAGCGATTCGCTCTGAGGCGAAACGAACGTTCGTTTCGTAATAGAGAGTGAGGCCCTTAGCATCAGACTAGGGATGTGAGTATCACTTAGTTTCACTCATATTTGTCACATTATTAATGAATCAATTTTGAATAAAAATTTTTTTCAGTGTCATAACAATTTATTAGTGTAAATTTTTTTTTTTATACTGAAGTGGGTTCATCATATTTATTTATTTATTTGTTAGTCTACAAATTTTACAATCAATCAGACTAAATATGAATGAATGACTATAAATGCGGATTACAGCGTAAAATTAACAAGCATACATAGTGATCAAAATTATATTATAAAATATTGTCACGGATATTAGCATCACTAAGCTATACCATCACTAAGGCCATGCTAAGCAGTATTTACGTCAATAATCAAATCAAGTATACACATATATAAGGCAGCCCAGAGAGATGTCACACACAGATGCATTTACTTATACGCCTATGTGTACTCGAGAGACTGTAAACTACAAACGTTCACATCAATAATTCAATCATTATGTATCTACATAAACGAATTGCGTATACGAGCAGTGGAGCGGCAATGCACAAACACATGCATATATCTTATCTGAGTTGTCACAAGAGAGGGCAATTATTTGTGCACCTAGTTGTGGCTGGCGATTTTGTAGCCGAAACTAACTAGTAATTTCTGGAATGGAAAAGCCTAGAAGTATGCAATTAGAAATCAAAAAGTATAAAAGGCGCGACAGTAAAGGCGAAGAGTTTGAGTTTGATTTGAGTTGTTAAGCAGTTACGACTAAGACGATATCTAGCGAGCAATAGCAGTATTATTTTGAATAGTGGAGTTTCATTTGAGCTATCAGTTTGGTTATTAAGCTATTCGTTGCACAGTTTGAGTGTTATTGTGAAGTATTTTAATAAAGGCCATTTTTCCATTATTCAATATTGGAGTTATTTATTCAACAGTTTAGCGATACAAACCTAGCAAAAGGGCAAATAAGAGAAATTTGCAGCAAATTCGAAGAGGAATTGTTGAATAAATTCCAGAGGACAACAAGGACATGGCAAAGTTCAGTGAATAGAAAATCCAGCAACTAAAGAAGGAGTTGGAGAGCCGTGGATTGAATACAAGCGGCGTTAAACTTGAACTTCAGGCACGGCTACGAGAGGCAATGGAAGCGGAAGGAATTGATGTGGAAGAGTATGACTTTCATCTTCATGGCGAGGAAGTAACAAAAATTGAAGAAAAACGAAACATCGCAGACAGTTACGAGCACAGACTTGAACATGATTTTGGCTGCAATATCTGCTCAAACATCGACAATGTCATCACAGATGGAATCCCAAGAGACACGCATAACATCGAAGATTGAAGCGCAGGAAACCCGTATAACATCAAAATTGGAAGAACAGAAGACATATTTGGCATCTCAACTGGAAGCGCAAGAGGCACGTATATCTGAAATGTCGGCACAAATTCCGGAACAGGTATCATCGCAGCTCTTTGTGAAACTGGAAGAGCAGGATGCAAAAATTTTACAACTCGAGGACAAAATTGATGCCGAAATAGAAGCGTTAAGAGGTCGTATGGAGCAGTTACAACTAAACCGCCCAGCTGTTTGAGCAAGCAATCCAAAGGTAAAAACACCATCATTTGACGGTTCTGTTCCTTTCCAGGTCTTCAAGCTACAGTTTGAGAAGACCGCAGCAGTGAACAACTGGAATGCGGAAGATAAAGTTGCTGCACTGTTCGTGGCATTGAAAGGGCCAGCAGCGGAAATCTTACAGACGATTCCAGAGTACGAACGGAACAGTTATGAAACATTGATGGCTGCTGTAGAACGACGTTATGGAAGCGAGCATAGGAAACAGATATTCCAAATTGAGTTGCAAAACCGTCACCAAAGAGCGAATGAGACTTTGCAGGAGTTTGCCTCGGATGTTGAAAGGTTAGCTCATCTCGCAAATGCGGACGCACCCGTGGAATACACCGAGAGGGTAAAAATCCAGAGTTTCATAAATGGCATACGGGACGTGGAAACGAAGCGAGCTACATACGCAAACCCAAAGCTGACATTTGCTGAAACGGTATCACATGCATTGACTCAGTAAACGGCCTCACTATTGACTAAACCAGCATACAAAGCTCATCGTGTGGAAGTGGAAAGACCAGATTGGGTAGACATAATTTTGGAAGCACTGAAGGGATCACAACAGAAAAATGCCGGAGTTATTAAATGTTTCAAGTGCGGCAACCCAGGTCATATTGCACGACATTGCAGCAGCGGTCCCAATAGCTCCAACAATGTGGGTGGTCGTAAACGCAGAGCAGTAGGTGATGAGCAAATCTCCAAGACCACTCAATCGTTAAACTAAATCGAGTCAGCCGCAAGGGGCGACAGCTGGCTCCCGCAATTGAATGCCCCATAATCTCTATCTCGCAGATTGGAAGAAGATCGAGCAATCTTACTGTTGGAGGACATGTGGACGGAAAGGAACGTTTACTGACTTTAGATACGGGTGCATCTCATTCCATCATTCAAGCGGATTTAGTCAACAAAAAGATAAGACCATTGTTTGGAGCAAGATTACGTACAGCCACGGGAGAGGACACCCAGGTAATTGGAGAAGTAGAATGTGAAGTCGAAATTGGGAACGTCACGGTAGTACACAATTTTATAGTGGCAGAAATTGTTGATGAAATCATAATTGGAGTGGACTTCTTAATCGACCAGGGCATCAAGATCGACATGCAAAGCAAGACGATGCGATATAAAAACATGGATGTACCACTTCATTTCGGCTACGAGAGAGGCTACAGCAGTAAACGAGTATCGGTGGAAGAGAGTCAGCAAATACCACCAAAATCCGAAGCAGTCATCTGGGCAAAGGTTGATGGAGATTGTGGGACAAACAAATTGTGGGTTGTCGAAGCAGCAAACAAATCAGCACTAAACATACTTGTAGGAAAAACCCTGGCTATGACAAAACAAGAAGGACGTATTCCGGTAAGAGTACTCAATGAGTTCAATTCACCACTCAAACTGACTAAAGGAGCTATTTTGGGAAGATGCCAAGAGGCTGAAGTAGTTATTAACTGTGAACAGTTCCAGGAACACGTTTCAGCTAGTAATACTGATCTTTCAAATGACATCACGGCATGGATGCAGGGGCTAGAGGAAGCATATCAGAGTAAGGCAAAACAACTGCTCCTAAAGTACGCGAACATATTTGACCAGGATGGTTCCAAACCAGGCCGCACTAACGTTGTGAAACATCAAATTGACACTGAAGATGCGCGGCCGATCCGTCAAGCTCCACGTAGTGTTCCACTGGCGAAGCGGGAAATTGTTAGTCAAATCATACAAGAAATGAGCGACAGCGGCGTCATCGAAACATCAGCTAGTCCATGGAGCTCACCGGTAGTACTTGTAAAGAAGAATGGAAAAATGAGGTTTTGCGTGGACTACCGGAAGTTGAATGACGTTACGAAAAAGGATAGCTACCCATTGCCAAGAATTGACGACACTCTGGACTCGCTCTCTGGTACGAAATGGTTTTCCACACTGGACTTGAAAAGCGGCTACTGGCAAGTGGAGGTAAAGGAGGAAGACAAAGAGAAAACAGCCTTCAGCGTCGGAGATGGTCTTTGGCAATTTACAGTAATGCCCTTTGGACTATGTAATGCACCAGCTACTTTCGAGAGACTCATGGATCAGGTATTGAAAGGACTACATTGGAAAACATGCTTGGTGTACCTGGACGACATCATCGTATTGGGCAAGAATTTCGATGAACATCTTAAGAACTTGGAGGAAGTTTTCCAAAGAATAGCTGGCGCTGGTCTGAAGTTAAGTCCCAAAAAGTGTGCGCTGTTTAAAAAGGAAGTAAATTATTTGGGTCACAAGGTAACGACAGAGGGCATCTGCACTGCGAACGAAAAGATAGAGGCTGTAAAGGATTGGCCAAGACCACAGAACCTACATGAATTAAGAAGTTTCCTTGGGCTGTGCACATATTACCGCCGATTTGTACCACATTTTTCCAGCGTAGCCCATAGCCTCCATGAGCTTACAAGAAAAAATAAAGCTTTTGAATGGAAGAAGGAGCAAGAAGTGGCTTTCCAAACATTGAAGGAGCGTTTGTGCACTGCCCCAATGTTAGCATATCCGATTCCAGGAGCAACATTTATTCTAGATACAGATGCGAGTGAATATGCTATAGGAGGCGTTTTATCACAACTGGTCGATGGACAGGAGAAGGTAGTTGCATATTACAGCCGTTCGATTGGAAAACCAGAGAGGAACTACTGCGTTACGCTGAGAGAGCTGTTGGCATTGGTAGAGTGCGTTAAACATTTTCACAAATACCTCTACGGCCAGCGATTCCGTGTCAGGACAGATCACGCAGCTTTAAAATGGCTACTGCAGTTCCGTAATCCGGAAGGACAATTGGCACGGTGGATCGAGCGACTACAAAGCTATGACTTTTCCATTGAGCATCGAAAAGGTAGTACCCATGGAAATGCCGATGCAATGTCACGAATACCATGTAGTTTGGAATGCAAGCACTGTTCAAAAGCCGAGGCTAAAGAAGACATTATAGATGTCCGGCTAATGACTATAACATGTACAGATGAATGGGACAAGGAACAGCTAAGAAAGTGCCAGCTAGAAGATGCAGATCTGTCACGTGTTATGCGAGGGCTCGAACGAAATGAAAGACCAAACAGAGAAGAGATGTCAGCAGAGAGTCCCATTGCGAAGTCATATTGGGCACAGTGGAACAGTTTATAATTGATATCCGGTTGCCTTCATCGAGTATGGGAGAGTGAGGATGGTAAATGCAAGAAGAAACTGATAGTTGTTGCCAGAAAGAGGATTCCTGACGTGCTCAGCGAGCTGCATAATGGCCCAAGTGGAGGTCATCTTGGAATCACAAAGACACTCGAGAAAATTAAGCAGAGATTCTATTGGGTTGGTTGCCGTCAGTCGGTCACCGAGTGGATTGCCAACTGCGAGGTATGCAACAGAGCGAAAGGGCCCAAAACCCGAAGTCATGGCCAGATGAGGCAGTATATTTCAGGTGCACCATTTGAAAGGATCGCCATGGATGTCGCAGGTCCATTTCCTACTAGCAACCGCGGAAACAAATACGTACTGGTGGTTATAGATTATTTCAGTAAATGGCCAGAGGTATACCCAATCCCAAACCAAGAAGCGGAAAAAGTAGCAGAAGTGGTTAAAAACGAATGGGTTGCAAGGTATGGTGTACCAATGGAGTTACATTCTGACCAAGGCAGGAATTTTGGATCAGCTGTGTTCCAAGAAATGTGCAAGAAGTTGGGCATTCGAAAAACACGGACAACTGCATTGCATCCTCAGTCCGATGGTATGGTGGAACGTTTCAATAGAACATTGGAGGAGCATTTAAGGAAAGTAGTAGACAAGTACCATAAGGACTGGGACACACACATATCATTATTCTTGATGGCCTAACGATCGGCAGTACATGACACAACGGGCCAAACTCCCGCAAAGGTAATTTTTGGTAATGACCTTCAACTGCCAGCTGATTTGAAGTATGGAATAGATGCCGATGCGGTGAGGAATGTCAAGAAATCCACTGGTGTCTTGGAAGAAGAGCTGAGAGAGATACACGATCTGGTAAGGCAACGAGCAAAGATTATGAGTGACAAGATGAAAGCGAGGTACGATAAAGCAATTAATTCGGAAGGGTTACAGGAAGGAGACTTGGTGCTGCTATACAACCCGCAACGAAAAAAAGGTTTATCCCCGAAATTGCAGTGTAACTGGGAAGGCCCATACAAAGTTGTAAAACGGATCAACGATGTAGTGTACCGCATACAAGCCATTACCAAACCACGAACCAAAATGAAAGTGGTTCATTTGGAGAGGCTAGCAGCGTTTAGATCGAGAGATTTGTCTGATCGGGACGATCAGACTTAGGTGGAGGGCAGTGTTACGAATATTAGCAACACTAAGGGATGCTGCTATCTCTAAGCCGATGCTAAGCAGTGACGTGAATTCACATCAATAATTCAACCATTATGTATCTACATAAACGAAACAATAATTGCGTCTACACATATGTACCATGTACGTATACGAGCAGCGGAGAGTCAATGCACAAACACATGCATATATCTGAGATACTCCTGAAAGTATGCAATGAGAAGCTATAAAATCGTGCAATTGTAGTTACACTGAGAAGTTTCAGAGCTGATCGACTAGAAGATTCTGGAAATAGAAGCGCCTAGAAGATGCAACGTTGAAATCAGAGAGTATAAAAGGCAGCAAATGTAGAGGCGCTGGAATTCAGTTTGAGTTGAGTTATCAAGCAGTTATTGATTAAGCACGCAATCTGGCGGGCAATAGTAGAGTTTCATTTGAGCTATCAATCAGTTTGGTTATTAAGCAAGCTATTCGTTGCACAGTTCGAGTGTTATTTTGAAGTACTTTAATAAAGGCCATTTTGCATTGTTACATATTGGAGTTATTTATTCAACAGTTTAGTGATTCGAACTTAGCAGAGGGTTGAAAATAAGAGGATTTGCAAGTAAACTCGTTACAATATTAAAGACATTTTCCTTTGCCCTTTCATAAGAAAATCAAAAACTTCCATATGAATTTTAATTACATATTGTAACGATTTTACTTGCAAATCCTCTTATTTGCAATCCTCTGCTAAGTTCGAATCACTAAACTGTTGAATAAATAACTCCAATTTGTAATAATGCAAATTGGCCTTTATTAAAGTACTTCACAATAACACTCAAACTGTGCAACGAATAGCTTGCTTAATAACCAAACTGATTGATAGCTCAAATGAAACTCTACTATTCAAAATAATACTGCTCTTGCTCGATAGATAGCGTCTTAGTCGAAATTGCTTGACAACTCAAATCAAACTGAATTCCAGCGCCTCTACAATTCCCGCCTTTTATACTCTCGGATTTCAACGTTCGCATCTTCTAGGCGCTTCCAGAATCTACTAGTCCAGCAGCTCTCAAACTTCTCAGCTGTAACTACAATTGCATGATTTTTCTCATTGCATACTTTCAGGAGTATCTCAGATATATGCATGTGTTTGTGTATTGACTCTCCGCTGCTCGTATACGTACATGGTACATATGTGTAGACGCAATTATTGTTTCGTTTATGTAGATACATAATGATTGACCTATGGATGTGAATTCACGTCACTGCTTAGCATCGGCTTAGAGACGATAGCATCGCTCAGTGCTGCTAACATTCGTTACAATATGTATATATGAGGGCATACAGGAGTGCTTTGAATTTTTTTCAAAACAGCCAAAAGTTTTCTTTGTGCTCATTTCCTGAAATCTAGAATTCTAGAATTTCTACTTATTTTTATTCACACAATCCACTAACGTACAAAGAGCGCCCACAAAACCGTCTAGATTTTTGACTCCATTAGGCACTCAATAAAGCAATGAGATAAATAACAATTTGTATTTTGTATGGAATATTGGGCTTTAATGAAGAAAACTTGGCTAATTATTTCATTAACCCTCTATGTGCAATTGCTACAGAAATCGTTAAATTTTACGAATATGGGAAGGATGGACAGACGGTAAAGTCCACAAACAATGAACGTCTCATTAACACTTAACACAGGACCTTGATTATGTCAGCCGACTTAACTTCGAGCAATGTTGCTGCTCAAAACTTGATGCACTGCTGCCAACCCTGGTTTTGTGGCGGTATAAAATAGACAAATTGGCAGTATGGAAACAGATAAAACTAATTAGTGTACCTTTTGTAATTTTCTTTGTTTGTCCATTAAAAATACAAACATTATATCACATGGCCTCTCTCAATTCAGTAGCACAATTAAACTGTGCAAATATACATATAAACAAATCACAAGCAAATGTTCTTTTTAAAACAGCCAAATGTTTTCTTTGTTCCCATTTCCTGAAATCTAGAAATTTCTACTTATTTTTTATTTACACAATCCACTAATTTATAAATAACGCCCACAAAACCGTATAGATTCTTAACTCTATTAGGCACTCAATAAAGGAATAATACTTTTCTGTGTTTATTCATTAAAAATGCAAACAGATAAAACAAATGGGAGAGAGACTTTGTTGCCAAGTGCTGGCGTTCACGCCTGTGGACGGGCGTCTCGCCGCTATCCGAATAAAAGCAAAATTTTTTAATATATTGTAACGAATGTTAGTAGCACTGAGCGATGCTATCGTCTCTAAGCCGATGCTAAGCAGTGACGTGAATTCACATCCATAGATCAATCATTATGTATCTACATAAACGAAACAATAAGTGCGTCTACACATATGTACCACGTACGTATACGAGCAGCGGAGAGTCAATGCACAAACACATGCATATATCTGAGATACTCCTGAAAGTATGCAATGAGAAAAACTATAAAATCGTGCAATTGTAGTTACAGCTGAGAAGTTTGAGAGCTGCTGGACTAGTCGATTCTGGAAGCGCCTAGAAGATGCGAACGTTGAAATCCGAGAGTATAAAAGGCGGCAATTGTAAAGGCGCTGGAATTCAGTTTGATTTGAGTTTCGATTAAGACGATATCTGGCGTGCAATAGCAGTATTATTTTGGATAGTAGTTTCATTTGAGCTATCAATCAGTTTGGTTATTAAGCAAGCTATTCGTTGCAAAGTTTGAGTGTTATTGTGAAGTACTTTAATAAAGGCCATTTTGCATTATTAAATATTGGAGTTATTTATTCAACAGTTTAGTGATTCGAACTCAGCAGAAGATTGCAAATAAGGGGAATTGCAAGTAAATTCGTTACAATTGGTGGCAGAAGAGAAATTGTTGAATAAATTCCAGAGGACAACAAGGACATGGCAAAGTTCGGTGAATTGAAGATCCAGCAACTAAAGAAGGAGTTTGAGAGCCGTGGATTGAATACAAGCGGCGTTAAACTTGAACTTCAGGCACGGCTACGAGAGGCAATGAAAGCAGAAGGAATTGATGTGGAAGAGTATGTCTTTCTTCTTGATGGCGAGGAGACAACAAAAATTGAAAAGAAAAACGAAACATCGCAGACGGTTACCAGCACAGACATGAACATGATATTGGCTGCAATATCTGCACAAACATCGACAGTAGCATCAATGTCGTCGCAAATGTCAGAAATGTCGTCACAAATGGCATCACAATTGGAATCGCAGGAGACACGCATAACATCGAAGATTGAACCACAAGAAACGCGTATGTCAGAAATGTCGACACAGATTACATCCAATATGGCATCCCAACTGGAATCGCAGGAGACACGCATAACATCCAATATGGAAGAACAAGAGGAGCGCTTATTGCAGGTGGCACAAATGTCTTCACAGTTAGAAGCACAGGAAGCAAAGGTAACATCAAAGCTGGAAGCGCAGGATGCAAAAATCGCTCAATTTCAGGCAGAAGTAGATGATTTGAAGGGTCGTATGGAGCAGTTACAATTAAATCGCCCAGCTGTTTCAGCGAGTAATCCAAAGGTAAAAACACCATCCTTTGACGGGTCTGTTCCTTTCCAGGTCTTTAAGCTACAGTTTGAGAAGACCGCAACAGTGAACAACTGGAATACTGAAGGTAAAGTTGCTGCACTCTTCGTAGCATTGAAAGGACCAGCTGCCGAAATCTTACAGACTATTCCAGAGTACGAACGGAACAGCTATGAAGCACTGATGGCCGCTGTCGAGAGACGTTATGGAAGCGAGTATAGAAAACAGATATTCCAAATTGAGTCGCAAAACCGCCACCAAAGAGCGAATGAGACTTTGCAGGAGTTTGCTTCGGATGTTGAAAGGTTGGCTCATTTGGCAAATGCGGACGCACCCGTGGAATACACTGAAAGGGTAAAAATTCAGAGCTTCATAAATGGCATACGAGATGTGGAAACGAAGCGGGCTACATATGCGAATCCAAAACTAGCATTCGCAGAAACGGTGTCACAAGCTCTGCTTCAGGAAACAGCGTCGCTTCTGTGTAAGCCAGTTTTCAAAGCACGCCGTGTGGAAGTAGAAAGGCCAGAGAGGGTAGACACAATTTTGGAAGCACTGAAGGGATCTCAACAGAAGAATGCCGGAGTTATTAAATGTTTCAAGTGCGGCAACCCAGGTCACATTTCACGTCATTGCGATCTTGGTCCTAATAGTTCCAACAATGTGGGTGGCCGCAAAGCTGGCGGAAATGAGCAAGAGCGTGTCGAATGTAAAGAACGAAAACTTGCCCGGCTATTGAATGTCCTGTGATATCTGTGTCGCAAATTGGAAGGAAATCAAGCAGTCTTACCGTCAGAGGGAATGTGGATGGTAAAGAACGTGTACTGTCTGTAGATACGGGTGCATCTCATTACTTAATCCGATCTGACTTGGTCAACAGGAGAGTAAAACCGTTACCTGGAGTAAGGTTGCGTACGGTCACTGGCGAGTATAACCAAGTCCAGGGAGAAGTGATATGTGAAGTCTTGATTGGAAAGGTCACGGTTCTACACAAACTCGTTGTGGCGAAGATCGTTGAAGAAGTCATATTGGGAGTGGACTTCTTGGTTGACCATGACATCAAGATCGATATGCAGAGAAGGGTGATGCGTTATGAAACCAGGATATACCACTTAACTTCAGTTTGCGGAAAGGATTCAGTAGTAATCGAGTACTGGTGGAGAAGACTCTACAAAAACCACGGAAGTCAAAGGCAAAGGTTAATAGGTCGAATGGGCCAAATAAAGCAAAACCAAAAGTACCTGCGAGAGAAACACTGGCATTGACAAAACCTAAAAGACGCAGGCTCTACGAAGTAGTTCATTGGCCAAGCAACAGAGTGCGAGGGAATGATCCAGGATAATGAGTAGTAAGATGAAACGCAGGTACAAGGAGAACAAAAATTCGGAAGGTTTCTTGGAGGGAGATTTGGTACTGTTATACAACCCTCACCGGCGGAAAGGTGTTCCCTCCAAGATTCGGTGCAGTTGGGAAGGCCCGTACAAAGTTGTGAAGAAGATCAGTGATACCATCTATCGCATACAAACCACTGGGAAACCACGGATTAGAAGAGTGGTTCATTTGGAAAGGCTGGCAGCGTATAGATCGAGAGATTTGTCTGATCGGGACGATCAGACTTAGGTGGAGGGCAGTGTAACGAATGTTAGCAGCACTGAGCGATGCTATCGTCTCTAAGCCGATGCTAAGCAGTGACGTGAATTCACATCCATAGATCAATCAATATGTATCTACATAAACGAAACAATAATTGTGTCTACACATATCTACCATGTACGTATACGAGCAGGGGAGAGTCAATGCACAAACACATGCATATATCTGAGATACTCCTGAAAGTATGCAATGAGAAAAACTATAAAATCATGCAATTGTAGTTACAGCTGAGAAGTTTGAGAGCTGCTGGACTAGTAGATTGTGGAAGCACCTAGAAGATGCGAACGTTGAAATCCGAGAGTATAAAAGGCGGCAATTGTAGAGGCGCTGGAATTCAGTTTGATTTGAGTTTCGATTAAGACGATATCTAGCGAGCAATAGCAGTATTATTTTGGATAGTAGAGTTTCATTTGAGCTATCAATCAGTTTGGTTATTAGGCAAGCTATTCGTTGCAAAGTTTGAGTGTTATTGTGAAGTACTTTAATAAAGGCCATTTTGCATTATTAAATATTGGAGTTATTTATTCAACAGTGTTCAAGCGAGAGTATGTCATATTGAATCAGTTTCATTTTGGGTGTAGAGCAAAGCAGTATTGTAAATAAAGCGCGCAAGGTGACACTAAAAATCAGCTTTGAATTAAACAATAAGCGATGTCTTTTATTTGATAAGCGAAAACATTTTGGTCCATCGAGCCGAAGGGTGCATTATTTGCAGTCAACTTCATCGAAAAAAAAGTTAAAAAGGTGTTAAATAAAGCGATTAGTGACGTAATAGATACATTTTTCAGTTAACAGCGAAAATTTTGTGCAAAATGAGAAAATGTGTGTGTTTTGAATGTGTATACCTGAAGAGCGGAATGGGTTGTTTTCTCTTAAAAATTGTTCTTTTTGCTCTTAGCTCATACTACGGCGTACTGTGAAAAAAAAATGCTCCTAATTGGGTCGAATAGGAGGTTGGTACTGCTAAGAATTTTTGCGGCATTTTGGCAAATATATGCAGTCATTACATTTAAAGCTATCACATTAATTTACCGATACATATGTATGCATTTTTTTGGTTTTTGTTCATTTCCATGCCTATTTTGTTGCTTGGAAAAGTCTGAGCACTGTGTGTATATGGATGAGATGAGTAGTAGAGAGCAGATAAATTGATATAAATGTTGCTCAATACCACAGCGAAAATCCATATAAGTTTTATATTATAAAGTTTTATTGCTCTTAAGTGCTCAGCGAAGAGGAACAGCGGCAGCGTATGAAATAGCGTAGCTCGGTCAGCTAAAGATCTCAGCGAAGAGAAAGAGCGACAGCGTATGGAAGTGTGCTCCGCAAACAGCGAAGATGTATGTATAGTTTTATATCGCCGGCGTTGCTGTAATATTATTGCGTCTTGGGTTTGGTATTGTTTTTTTTTTTTTTTTTTTTGTTTTTTTTTGCTCATGATACCTAGTTACACAAGGCAGACAGCAGTGTATAGAGTTGTATGCATGAGGAAGAAAGTAGGCTGTGAATATTGGCAGAGTATGACCTTCTTCGATTAAAAAAAAAAAACAGAAACAAGTGACGGCCCATATACAATGCAGGCGCTGCGAGTAAGACTTAGTTCTATTCAAACTTCGTTTAACAGTAGTCGTTGATACAAAAAATTTACGGCGTAATTTGCGTTTCTGATTATACAAAACTATTTAAGATTTTCAGTAAATTTCTGGAATTTTCTAATAAATTACTATCTAGACTTAGTTCTATTCAAACTTCGTTTAACAGTAGTCGTTGATACAAAAAATTTACGGCGTAATTTGCGTTTCTGATTATACAAAACTATTTAAGATTTTCAGTAAATTTCTGGAATTTTCTAATAAATTACTATCTTTTGGCTTCTCGATTGTCCTAAAGGGAATTTAATTGATTGTTTAATCGCATTTCTGGATAAATTGGTATTATTTGGTGGAACAATACCGAAAGCAAAAGCAATGCAATCTTCAGCGGGAAAAGGCAAGAAGAGGGCAGGCGAATCAAGGTGCGAGGAAGCAAAGACGAAAAAACAAGAATAATGGTGCGTATTAATGTGTTTAGAAGTGGTATATGTAGGTACAGCGACTTTTGTGCAAGCTATCGGCGATTTGGAGTTTTCTTTGCAATCACATAGTTATATATTTGTAAAATACATGTGTTATGTAAAATATCTCTGCGAATAAAGTTTATATTTCTTTTTGCTGCGACATGATGAAATTGCAATAAATTTTGTTATTGACTTTTGTTGGGTAGCTTGGCGCAATATTTATGAAATAATTTAAGCGGCGATAGAAATGGACATGTTAACTTCTTGGTAAATTTTCAAAGCGATTTACTGCGATTTTTAATAAACGGGAACCTGAGTTCCTTTATATAGTTTAAATCAGACTAAATACAATTTAAGAAACCTGGAGCTGTTGAAAATACTTGCAAACCGTTTGTTCATTTTCTATTTTTAGCTCGTGAGCAAGAGACCATGGCGCAAGCAGTTGGAGTGCAGATGTTAGAAGTGACTCCGGAAATTGTTAGTGGAGAAGTGGGTCCAAATGAGCAAGTGACCATGGCGCAAGCAGTTGGTGCGCAGATGTTAGCAGTGACTCCGGAAATTGTTAGTGGAGCAGTTACTGGTAATACTGATGTTGTAGTCCACATTCAGGGTGAGATAAAGTCCATTGTGGCACAAATTCAGCGTCAAGCAGATTGGTTGGCTTCGGCCACTTTTGACGATATGAGTGTTGAGGTTTTGAAAACTCGTTTGGACATCCTAAATAGGGCTTGGGATAGGTTTGAAGTGAAAGATCGTGAATTTCGGCAGATATCTCCAGAAGAATTGCAGCGAGCAGATGGGTCCTCAAGTTACCAAGCAGCAGAGGATGTCTATGTTAGGGTTAGGTCAAATTTAAACACAAAATTCAAAGTGACAGAGCCTAGTTGTTCTACAACAGTATGTATTCCTACCACTTAGCCGAGCGTTGCAGTACCAGTTTGCAGAATTGCCGTTGGCAGATCGTCTTCCTATATTTTATGGAAGCCATCGTGAGTGGATTCAATTCCGTGATATTTTTGCGGCGGAAGTGCTACAAAATCCGCTTCTCACAGATCTGCAGCGGCTGCGTCGACTTCAAAGTTGTGTTAAGGACGATGCAGCTCGAGCGTTAGGGTTTTGGCCCCAGCGTAACGATAGCTTTGCCGATGCGTGGCGGACGTTGTGTTTGGCATATGACAATGAATATTTATGTCATGCCGCACATTGCTCAGCAATATACAACTTGCCATGTTGGTCGAAGACCACCCATGCCTAATAAGAAATATGCTCGATGTTACACGTAACAGCATGCGAATGGTGGCAAGACAATTGGGGCCTGAGGAGCAACGCGACTTGTTTATACTAAATTTTTTGGAACCACGTCTGGACAGCGCATCGCGTACACAGTGGGGAATGGTTCGTCCCACGGATCGCATTCCAAATTTAAATAATGATTTTTTTGCTTGGCTCGAACGTCGAAGTAGTGGACTTTTAAGCCATGCAACACAACCTATAACTTATTACAGAGAGACTCAAACTAATAATCCTCGAACAAATGTGCGTATGGGAGCAAACGTTTCGATAAACACTAACCATAAACCTTGTTTAAACTGTGCTGGGGGTCATGCGTTACATCGATGTCCTGCGCTTGTTTGTCAAAATCGCGATCCGAAAATTAAGCGTATTTTGGAACTGGGCCTGTGCCAGAATTGCTTGCGGAAAGGTCATATCGCCAGAAATTGTTTGGCAAGCCGTTGTCCTAGATGCGCAAGGGCACCTCATAACAGCATTATTTACCCGAAGCTATGCACGAGCTCCAAGGGGGAGGTTCCTCCAGCATCTATGCTAGCAACTATAGAAGAGGAACAGGGTGTCGAACAATAGCAATCAATGTCCAATGAGGAAGGCAGTTTCGGAATATTCAGCACTTGCCTTTCGTCTGAGTCAGATGGACAGTTGAATGTTGCTAGCATGATGCAGGGAGCAGGGATCGACCCCCATTACAGTTTGTTGGCTACGGCACAAGTACGTTTGGTAAATCATGGCGGAGTGGTGGTAAGACTACGTGCGTTGTGCGATACTGGTGCACAGATAAATTTAATTAATAAAGATATAGTCACACATAATCAAATCCATATGCAACGAACATTAGTTGGTGTCTCTTCTGCTTTACGGACTGAGAGTCATATCTGTAACAAGTGTATTACCGTGTATTTGACGTCACTTTACGACGACGAATTTCGGATTCCTATCACGTGCCTAGTGGTTCCATCGGTTTTGGGAGGAAAGCTATTGCCCCAGACTAAAATGCAGATGAAAAATTTACCAAGTGACATATCCAATTTCTTAGCAGATCCGACTTTCTATCAACCAGCACAAGTAAAAATATTGTTGGGGGTTGGTGCGTGGGCTCAGCTGATGCAGGAAAACATGCGTCGTCTATCTTCGGGGTTTGTGGCGCAGGAGACTCGCTTAGGCTGGCTTCTATTTGGCGAACCCCCACTAACTCACACGTTGTGACGATAAATATAGCCGACGGCGATTCTACGAAATTTGATAAACATCTTGAGCAATTAGTACGAAATCTTTTCGAAGGGGAAATTTTTGCAGGGGACGAATCAAATTGGACAGAAGAACAACAAGAGTGCGAAACCCATTTCTTGGAAACGCACACGTTTGAATTACAGGAGAAACGATATGTTGTGCAGCTTCGGCTTAGACGTGATTGGGATCGTATTGGCTCTAGTCGCGTAACAGCATTGCAAAGATATTTACGGTTGGAGCAGCGATTTAGGCGAGAACCCGAACTAAAAGAAAAATATAAGGCCTTCGTAAACGAATATATAGCCAAAGATTGGTTAATGCTAGCAACGAGACCACCAGAAGGAAAGGCATATCACATTCCCCACCACGCCATTTTAAAGAAATTTCAAGTAGTGTTCGACGCTTCTTGTTCAACGGATACCGGGGTTTCGTTGAATGACGTCCAGATGATTGGCCCTAAATTGCAACGAGACTTGATCGACCTGTTTTGGGGGTTTCGCTAGTACGCTTATGGTGTATCGGCAGACATTAAGCAAATGTTTCCTCAAGTCAAAATATCCCCGCGTAACTGGGACCTTCAACGAATATTCTGGAGAGACCACACGGAGAAAATACGTGATAACTGGCTTACCCGAGTGACATTTGGCATGGCTTCGGCCCCTTTTTGTGTAGTTAGAGCCATGCAGCAGTGTGCTAGGGATAACGCGGTAAACTGGCCGCAAGCGGCAGAGGTTGTGCTGAACAATGTTTACATGGACGATTGCTTCTCTGGGGCTGATACGGAAGAAGAGCTACGATCCCTATGCAAGCAGTTGCAACAGATTTTGGCGGCGGGAGGCTTCGAGCTTTGCAAGTGGCGGTCAAATTCGAACCATGTCCAACGATCTCTCAATTTAGAATCTGACAATAATGACAATTGGTTCAATACCTATAATGAAGCATCTGTTCTGGGTCTAAAATGGATTCCTTCTACGGACGAGTTGTCCTTTGCCGTGAAGTCGCTAACTGATGTAGATCCTGACTCTTGGACTAAGCGCATGGTTTTAAGTATCACTGCGCGGATTTTTGACCCCGAGGGGTTGGCATCGCCGTTTATAATAAAAGCAAATATTTTGCTCCAAAAGATCTGGCAGGAGAAGTTAGGGTGGGATACGATCTTACCTGAACCGCTAAAAACTATGTGGCAGAAAATATTTTCCCAAATACATCAATTCAACAACGTACGAGTTCCGCGCTGGATTGGGTTTTCACGACGACTTGACATAGCGTTGCATGGGTTTGCCAAAGCATCGATTCAAGCATTTGGAGCAGCGATATATGCAGTTATATACGATAATGAATTAGTAACATCAAATCTATTGCTGGCAAAATCTAGGGTAGCACCATTGAAAAAGGAAACAATACCTCGACTTGAATTACGGCCGGCAACGTTGCTGGGTGAATTAATGCAACTTGTAATCACAATTGGCTAAACACATCATAAGATCAAAATCCTTTCGGCTTACTGCTGGTCGGACTCTATGGTAGTATTATGTTGGTTAAAACGAGATAGTGCCTCTCTGAAACAATTTGTGGCAAATAGGGTACTACAAATAAAGAGAAAAACAACGACTTGCAAGTGGAGGTATGTGCCCACCGACGCGAATCCGGCCGATCCAATTTGCAGAGGCGTGTCAATGGACGAGTTGATTAATTCCGAGCTGTGGTGGAAGGGACCCGAATTTCTACGGCTCCCGGAAGCTATGTGTGTGAATCAATGGCGGCCGGTTATCAGCCTATGGTCGGTATAAGCGTAGTAGTAATAAAAGATCAGTCATTATTGTATTGGTATTCGTCCTTTACTCGAGTAATCATAGTAACAGCTTGGGTGTTTAGGTTCGTGCGAAATTGTCGAGCACCATCAGCAACCAGGCGGAAAGAATATTTAGAGATTAGTGAAATCGAGGGCGCGCTGGCAATATGGATCAAACAAGAACGCGACCATTTTGGGAACGATATACGACAAATGGGACACATTGGACAAGGTGTGGGTAATAGTAAAGGGCTCCGTATGTCAAATGCGTTCGAAGCATTGACTCCATTTCTTCGAGATGGGATACTTCGAATGAGAGGCCGTCTGCAAGAGGCAGATTTTACCAGACTGCCAGCGTAATCCAGCCATACTACCGGGAAAGGGAAGATTAGCTTGACTAATAGCACATTCGACACACTTGCAGCTACTGCATTGCGGAGCACAGAAGTTGACAGCTGCATTAAGGCAGAAATATTGGATCATAGGGATGCGGACATTAGCAAGGTCCTTGATCAAATACTGTGTAAAGTGCGAACGGCTAAAGGCAAAAACGTGCGAGCAAATGATGGGAAACTTACCAGCTTGTCGAGTACGCCCAGCTCCCCCATTTTTGCATTCGGGAGTAGACTATGCGGGACCCATCTAGGTGCGGCCAGACCGTCGCAGAGGCAATGTGGTTCTAAAAGGTTATATCGCCGTCTTCGTTTGCATGGTATCTAAGGCGGTCAACTTAGAATTTGTATCCGATCTGTCCACCAACGCATTCCTAATGACGTTTATCTGCTTTACATCTCGATATGGCCACTGTCTGCATCTCTGGAGCGACAATGGGACTAATTTTGTTGGTGCAGAACGAGAGCTGAGTCGAATGCTGCAGACTTGACGTGGTTCAGATCTCTTTCAGCAGTTATCAACACGGCAAACCGAGTAGCATTTTATTACCCCATCAGCTCCTCACCAAGGTGGGTTATGGGAAGCAGCCGTGAAGGCAACCAAGTATCATCTGCGTCGGGTGATGGGAGCCAGACTATTAGCCATAGAAGCTATGCAAACGCTATTGGCAGAAATAGGAGCAGTTCTCCATTCACGACCATTATGCGCTCAAACTGGAGATCCTCAGGATTTGAATCCCTTGTTGCCTGGGCATTTATTGATTGGCGAAGCTTTGGTTCCAGATTTAGTTGAGCAAATACCAGTGGAACGGCCGGAGAATCGGCTCAGCTACTGGCAATCGCGGCAGCTCATAACGCAGAGATTCTGGAAACTTTGGAGTGACAGTTACCTACATGAGCTACAACAGCGTCGAAACTGGCGAGAAGCTAGACAAAATATGAAGGTGGGCGACTTGGTAGTTATAAAAAATGAAGTAACACCACCGACTTTATGGAAAATGGGACGAGTAACTGCTTTGCATCCAGGTAGTGATGGATTAGTACGCAATGTAACTATTTGGACTGGGCAAAATACCATTAGTCGTCCCGTGCAGAAACTTTTTATCTTACCAATAGAACCTGTTGAGCCTCGAGCTGTATCGAGTCTCAAGGCCGGAGGATGTTCAAGCGAGAGTATGTCATATTGAATCAGTTTCATTTTGGGTGTAGAGCAAAGCAGTATTGTAAATAAAGCGCGCAAGGCGACAATAAAAATCAGCTTTGAATTAAACAATAAGCGATGTCTTTTATTTGATAAGCGAAAACAAACAGTTTAGTGATTCGAACTCAGCAGAAGATTGCAAATAAGGGGAATTACAAGTAAATTCGTTACAATTGGTGTCAGAAGAGGAATTGTTGAATAAATTCCAGAGGACAACAAGGACATGGCAAAGTTCGGTGAATTGAAGATCCAGCAACTAAAGAAGGAGTTGGAGAGCCGTGGATTGAATACAAGCGGCGTTAAACTTGAACTTCAGGCACGGCTACGAGAGGCAATGGAAGCAGAAGGAATTGATGTGGAAGAGTATGTCTTTCATCTTGATGGCGAGGAGACAACAAAAATTGAAGAGAAAAACGAAACATCGCAGACGGTTACCAGCACAGACATGAACATGATATTGGCTGCAATATCTGCACAAACATCGACAGTAGCATCAATGTCGTCGCAAATGTCAGAAATGTCGTCACAAATGGCATCACAATTGGAATCGCAGGAGACACGCATAACATCGAAGATTGAACCACAAGAAACGCGTATGTCAGAAATGTCGACACAGATTACATCCAATATGGCATCCCAACTGGAATCGCAGGAGACACGCATAACATCCAATATGGAAGAACAAGAGGAGCGCTTATTGCAGGTGGCACAAATGTCTTCACAGTTAGAAGCACAGGAAGCAAAGGTAACATCAAAGCTGGAAGCGCAGGATGCAAAAATCGCTCAATTTCAGGCAGAAGTAGATGATTTGAAGGGTCGTATGGAGCAGTTACAATTAAATCGCCCAGCTGTTTCAGCGAGTAATCCAAAGGTAAAAACACCATCCTTTGACGGGTCTGTTCCTTTCCAGGTCTTTAAGCTACAGTTTGAGAAGACCGCAACAGTGAACAACTGGAATACTGAAGGTAAAGTTGCTGCACTCTTCGTAGCATTGAAAGGACCAGCTGCCGAAATCTTACAGACTATTCCAGAGTACGAACGGAACAGCTATGAAGCACTGATGGCCGCTGTCGAGAGACGTTATGGAAGCGAGTATAGAAAACAGATATTCCAAATTGAGTCGCAAAACCGCCACCAAAGAGCGAATGAGACTTTGCAGGAGTTTGCTTCGGATGTTGAAAGGTTGGCTCATTTGGCAAATGCGGACGCACCCGTGGAATACACTGAAAGGGTAAAAATTCAGAGCTTCATAAATGGCATACGAGATGTGGAAACGAAGCGGGCTACATATGCGAATCCAAAACTAGCATTCGCAGAAACGGTGTCACAAGCTCTGCTTCAGGAAACAGCGTCGCTTCTGTGTAAGCCAGTTTTCAAAGCACGCCGTGTGGAAGTAGAAAGGCCAGAGAGGGTAGACACAATTTTGGAAGCACTGAAGGGATCTCAACAGAAGAATGCCGGAGTTATTAAATGTTTCAAGTGCGGCAACCCAGGTCACATTTCACGTCATTGCGATCTTGGTCCTAATAGTTCCAACAATGTGGGTGGCCGCAAAGCTGGCGGAAATGAGCAAGAGCGTGTCGAATGTAAAGAACGAAAACTTGCCCGGCTATTGAATGTCCTGTGATATCTGTGTCGCAAATTGGAAGGAAATCAAGCAGTCTTACCGTCAGAGGGAATGTGGATGGTAAAGAACGTGTACTGTCTGTAGATACGGGTGCATCTCATTACTTAATCCGATCTGACTTGGTCAACAGGAGAGTAAAACCGTTACCTGGAGTAAGGTTGCGTACGGTCACTGGCGAGTATAACCAAGTCCAGGGAGAAGTGATATGTGAAGTCTTGATTGGAAAGGTCACGGTTCTACACAAACTCGTTGTGGCGAAGATCGTTGAAGAAGTCATATTGGGAGTGGACTTCTTGGTTGACCATGACATCAAGATCGATATGCAGAGAAGGGTGATGCGTTATGAAACCAGGATATACCACTTAACTTCAGTTTGCGGAAAGGATTCAGTAGTAATCGAGTACTGGTGGAGAAGACTCTACAAAAACCACGGAAGTCAAAGGCAAAGGTTAATAGGTCGAATGGGCCAAATAAAGCAAAACCAAAAGTACCTGCGAGAGAAACACTGGCATTGACAAAACCTAAAAGACGCAGGCTCTACGAAGTAGTTCATTGGCCAAGCAACAGAGTGCGAGGGAATGATCCAGGATAATGAGTAGTAAGATGAAACGCAGGTACAAGGAGAACAAAAATTCGGAAGGTTTCTTGGAGGGAGATTTGGTACTGTTATACAACCCTCACCGGCGGAAAGGTGTTCCCTCCAAGATTCGGTGCAGTTGGGAAGGCCCGTACAAAGTTGTGAAGAAGATCAGTGATACCATCTATCGCATACAAACCACTGGGAAACCACGGATTAGAAGAGTGGTTCATTTGGAAAGGCTGGCAGCGTATAGATCGAGAGATTTGTCTGATCGGGACGATCAGACTTAGGTGGAGGGCAGTGTAACGAATGTTAGCAGCACTGAGCGATGCTATCGTCTCTAAGCCGATGCTAAGCAGTGACGTGAATTCACATCCATAGATCAATCAATATGTATCTACATAAACGAAACAATAATTGTGTCTACACATATCTACCATGTACGTATACGAGCAGGGGAGAGTCAATGCACAAACACATGCATATATCTGAGATACTCCTGAAAGTATGCAATGAGAAAAACTATAAAATCATGCAATTGTAGTTACAGCTGAGAAGTTTGAGAGCTGCTGGACTAGTAGATTGTGGAAGCACCTAGAAGATGCGAACGTTGAAATCCGAGAGTATAAAAGGCGGCAATTGTAGAGGCGCTGGAATTCAGTTTGATTTGAGTTTCGATTAAGACGATATCTAGCGAGCAATAGCAGTATTATTTTGGATAGTAGAGTTTCATTTGAGCTATCAATCAGTTTGGTTATTAGGCAAGCTATTCGTTGCAAAGTTTGAGTGTTATTGTGAAGTACTTTAATAAAGGCCATTTTGCATTATTAAATATTGGAGTTATTTATTCAACAGTTTAGTGATTCGAACTCAGCAGAAGATTGCAAATAAGGGGAATTGCAAGTAAATTCGTTACAATATCATTCATCTGCGCCCATGCGCCGACAGAGGAGAAAGACGATGAGGTGAAAGACACTTTTTATGAACAATTAGAACGCGCATACGAGCGCTGCCCCGTCATGATATAAAAGTCGTGCTTGGCGACTTTAACGCTAGGGTTGGCAAAGAAGATGTTTTTGGCCCTACAGTCGGAAAGTTCAGCCTACACAATGAAACTTCTCCTAACGGACTGAGGCTGATTGACTTTGCCGGTGCTCGAAACATGGTCATATCCAGCACGAGGTTCATGCATAAAAAGATACATCAAGCTACATGGCTGTCTCCTGATCGAAATACTCGCAATCAGATCGATCACGTTGTGATAGACGGGCGGCATGCCTCCAGTGTTTTAGATGTGCGCACGATCCGAGGACCCAACATCGACTCGGACCATTATCTCGTTGCAGCCAAAATACGCACCCGCCTCAACGCGGCTAAAACCAAGGAACAAAAAACACAAGGAAAGCTAGACGTCGAAAAGCTTCAATCACAACAGACTGCCAATGATTTCGCAACTCGACTCTCACACCTGCTCTCTGAGAGCACAACTCATTCTGAAGGAATACAAGAGCAGTGGGAGCATATCCCCAAAGCACTTCGTACTGCCGCCGAGGAAAAAATTGGCTACCGGCGCACAGTGTTTCGTGTAGAACAAGCTAGCTGGACAAAAACAAAGTCCTTATTCCAAGAAAAGTGTAATGAGAAATGAAAGAAAACAAACAAAATAACGGGATTTTTGCTTTTTTTTGATATTTTTGCTCATATATATTGAGTAATTGAAGTAAGAAGGCAGGAGTGGCCGTAAAATGCATTGATTAATTTGCAAAATTCTTGTTGAATATTAAGATCCATATTTCTTTTAAGTGAACACTTTTACATAATTTTTTTTGATGGATTCTAAGCTCGAAAGAAGAAAAGGTATTTTTTCTCTATATTTTTAACTTTAGGGACAAAAAAGTTACATACATCCGCCGACATCCGGGCTAGATTTTACATATGTATGTTATAGTCGCAAGTATTCTCTAATAGTCCAAAGAAAAAACCATTGCGAATTCTTTGCACATCTATTTTTAATTTTTTTTTTTGTAGATTTAGTTATCTCTACATATCAAATAGGATGTATGTACGTACCAGCTCCGACGAGATATTTGAACCTTTAAAGCTGATCCACAAACGGCAAAGCCAATTCCCTGGTACAGGGAACAAACTCGTAGCCATAAAACATACAAAAATAAACGCGCAAGGTCAACAAGATCACACCAAAAGCAACCTGCCACAACCTACCGCACCAGTCACCAAGGCATAAAAACAGGTATATACAATGGATTGATGAAGATAAAGCAAAACCAGGTTTCGGCAATACCAATGACGGCAACACTGCTCGTAGGTTTTACGAAAATTCTGAGGCTAGTGATGAGATTACGGGATTGGATGTAACGCTCATCAAAAGATTCGACACTCTTCTTCGCGCATTAGCATCTGGGTACAATATAAATATCCAAAAATTTTTAAAATTTGCGGTCGAGACTAAAAAACTATACATAGATCTCTATCCATGGTTTAATATGCCTGTTACAGTTCATAAATTCTTAGTGCATAGTACTGATATTATAAAATGAAGCCACGAATAGAGACCTTATGAATATGTTGCTTATAACATCGGATCCTTTAGTTAACAGTTTTAGGGAGATACCTAAGAAAAAATTTAAAAGTCTGACTTCAGAAGTCTTAAATTTACTGTCCCCCGATAATGTTGAGGAGTCAATAAATACCCCAGTTGTTTCAAGCTTTCACAGTAGTATTGCTGATGTTCGTGACTATTCCACAAGTGACTCATCCAATGAAAGTGATGATAGCGAATAATAACATAATTATAAAAGATAACCTACCCTATAACTTTTTGTTGGATCGGGTTTTATTTAATTTAAATCTATTGTCTTTTCTACTTTGTATTATACTTTACTTTTAAGTTTTTGTAATAAGTAATTTTCACATAATTAATTTAATTATTTACATTGTTATTATTATTATTGTAATTCACTTTTACATTCCTGACTGGTACTATAAAATAATTTTGTAAAAATTGTAGTGCCAGGATAAATACTCAAATAAATACAAAATATGTATGTACATATGTACAGTCACTCACATAAATAAGTAGACACCCCTTTTTAGATAATTCTTACAATTTTCGCTTTCGCAAATTTATTTTAACTAATTTCCCATAAGAAAATTTTTCACGATCTATAACAAAAACTAAATTACATATATTTAAAAAATTCGACGAATTTTCATAAAACATTTTAATTTTTTTTCCGAATATTTAGAATTTTTTAGAGTATTGAGATTTGTATTCCATTCAATTTAAGTACAATAAAGTAATATTCTTAAGTCCTTTAAATTTTTTTTTGATCTATGTCACTTATTCACATGAGTTACTGTATATGAAATAAGCAAATGTATGCATATGAAGTAAAATTTAGAAAAAAAAAAAAACATGTGGCTGAAAAAAATGACGTAGTTGTAATAAATGACTGCATATGAAACGGAAAATCTCATAAAATAATTTTGTCCAGCTAGCTTGTTCTACACGAAACACTGTGCGGCGGCCACGAAAAAAACAACTGGTACGGCGAAGAATGCCGCGTTGCAACCGAAAGAAAAGACGCTGCCTACAGGGCTACGTTAAAAGCGAGCGCGACAAGAGGAGTGTGTGAACGCTATCGTGAGTTGAAAAGGGAAGCGAGACGCCTTTTCAGGAAGAAAAAAGCAGGTGCAGAAAGGCGTGAGTGCGAGGAGCTTGAGCTGCTAGCCACCAGGAATAACGCCCGAAAATTCTGCAAAAAAATACGGCGACAGACGGAAGGTTTTAAGACCGGGGCAAACTCCTGTAGGAATGAAAACGGCGACCTTGTAACTGATGTCCAGAGAGTGCCTACATTATGGAGGGAATATTTCTCTGCTCTCCTAAATGGAGGCAGCAATTCACCGCGCAGAGATGAAGAACCCGATCCCGCAATCGATGATGATGGAATATATGTCCTCCCGCCCGATTATGACGAAGTTAGAATAGCAATAACCAGATTGAAAAACAACAAGGCCGTGGGCGCTGATGGATTGCCTGCGGAGCTATTCAAGTTCGGCGGCGAGGAGTTGGTAAGGCGCATGCAGCAGCTTCTTAGCAAAATATGGGCGGACGAAAGCATGTCCAATGGTTGGAATCTAAGTGTTCTTTGCCCAGTCCACAAGAAGGGGGATACTGCAAAATGCACTAACTATCGTGGAATCAGCCTTCTTAATATCGCATATAAGGTCCTTTCAGGTGTATTGTGCGAAAGATTGAAGCCCACCGTGAACCGGCTGATTGGACCTTATCAGTGCGGCATCAGACCTGGTAAATCTACCATAGACCAGATTTTCACAATGCGTAAGTAAGTAAGATAAAACAAATTATGGTATCTTTTGTACTTTTCTGTGTTTATTCATAAAAAATACAAATATTATATCACGTGGCCTTTCTCAATTCAATAGCACAATAAAACAGCCAAATATTTGATTTGTGCCCATTTCCTGAATGTAGAAGTTTCTACTTATTTGTTATTCACACAAGCCACTAATGCATATATAGCGCCCACAAAACTTATGTTGATTTACTTAATATTTAACAAGCGTCTCCAAAAGTTATAATTTAAAATGAGTTTAAGAAATTATTTCGGGGTCCTGTTGGTCGCGCTTAGCTTTCCTTTCACCTACACGAATGCGCAATTTCGCGTTGGAGGTGGCAGTTCTAGCAGTTCTAGCAGTCCTTTGGTTCCAGAGCATAAACCATATGTGGTGGCAATATATGATGCCAAACAATACATTTGCACTGGATCATTGATCACTTTGGAATACGTGGTTACAGCTGCAAAATGCGTGAGAAAAAATCTACAGGAAAGGATCACAGTTAAAGCTGGTGTAGACAGTGTATATGATGATGGGCATGTTCGCAGTGCGAGTGGTCTAATTGGTATTTGGAAGGATATAGGAATAATTGAGGTGCACCCCGCCTTTAACAGCTTAGATTCTACAGTAGGAAAAATAGAACTTTGCAAAACTACACTAGAACTGGGTATGGAAATGCATGTTAATGGATGGTATTCATTTAGTGATAAAATCTGTTCTACTGTCGAAACTATAGTAAAAAAGGAATGTTGTACTCCTTATATCCATGTGGTAAGGAACAGTTTTACAGGAACGACTTGTGCTATATTTGGTTTACAAGGTTCAGTAGATTCTGGAGCACCGGGCGTTGTGAGAGGAGCTCTTTGTGCTGTGGCAAGATCTTTTTTGAGTAAATCGCAGTCAATGTTATATACAGATTTATCTGTTGAAAGTCCTGCTCGACGCTATATAGAAGAAAAAACGGGATGTTCATAAGTGTTATTATAAATTAAATGCTGTCATAAAATTATGCAGTACTTCTAAATAAATAGTACGGAGAAAAAAAATGTTTTCGTTTTTCTTTTCCATGAGGAAATTTACCTAAATTATAATTTTTTGTGCCTTTATACCTATAGCTTTATATTAAGTCGCTTTCATGTTTGTCCCCTCATTTTCATATGAATTTTTGACCCACGGAAGTCTTTTTCGGTAACTTCCGGGTGAGATAGAAACTTGATACTTAGAACATAGTTCAGATCTGAAAGACATTACAATGCATGTGAAAAAAATCTGCTAGGTGGCGCACGGATCGAGATATTTTGGATTTACAAACAAGAATGGACAATTCTTTTATTATTCCATGAAGATTCTAGGAATTCATACACATACAAATACAATGCAATAAAACCCACAAATTGCATCAGTTGTTTACATAAACATTTCATGTCAGTTTCGTGACTTCACGGATAGATGGCGGTGTGAGCCGCCACATCTACCACCTTGCAGTGACCAGGCCGGGAGCGAACTTTACTGTTTTTGAGCGCTCATACATATGTCCTAATCGGCTTCACAACTCCTGTGGCATACGAAGCATCGATAAAAATTGCAGGCTTAAGGCGCTCCGTTGAGACTGCAACCTCTTTTTCATCGATTCCTCAACCCCAACAAAACGGTTGGCAATAGCTCTGTCCAATTCGCTCCGGAATTACACATCAAGGCCGCTTTAAATGATCGGTGCCAGCGTTCAATTAAACCATTCGACTGCGGATGGTATGCAGTTGTGTGGATGTGCTTACTACCGAACATTTTGGCTAACGATTTGAATAAATCGGACTCGAATTGTGCTCCTTGGTCAGTAGTTATCGTTTTAGGGCAACCAAAACATGCCACACAATATGGCCAAAATGCATTTGCCACTGTTTCGGCGGACATGTCCTTCAGTGGTACTGCTTCTGCCCATCGTGAAACACGGTCGATCATCGTCAAGCAGTACCGATAGCCATTAACCAATGGCATGACTACAAGGTCCAAGTGCACGTGATCAAAACGGTTCTCTGGCATATCTATTTTGTTGGGTAGTTGTGAATTATGTCGATGAATTTTGGCCCGCTGACATGGGAGGCAATTACGAGCCCAAAGGTTACATCTTTCCTCATCGATGGCCACACGTATTTTCGTCGCACTTGCTGTAGCGTCGCTCTTCCACTGGAATGAGATAAACCGTGCACTGAAATGAAAACAGAATATCGCAAAGTTTGAGGAATAAAGGCCCTTACGGAACCTGTAGATAGGTCACAACACACGTCAACATTATTGCCAAGCTCAACCTGTTGCAATTTGAGCGAACTCCGAATCTTCATCTTGTGCCTCCTTAATTTTCCCCAAGTTAATCTCCGTCGGCATAGAAATGGCATTAAGACATTGAAACGCGTCGGCAACAATGTTTTCTGAACCAGCGAAGTGTACAATATTGGTCGTGAACTGCGAAATAAAATCTAAATGTCGAAGTTGGCGCGGAGAGGCTTTTTCCGGCTTCTGAGAAAATGCGTACGTCAACGGTTTGTGATCTGTTTTATATTTATATTTATTTATTTAATCAACAAACAAGGTGTTTATAGACTGTTAATATACAAAACTTCAAGTTTACATAACTTACATAAAAAGTATAGCTAACTTTATGACAAGTATCTGATTATCAGGTTTTTAAATGTAAATTTAAAAATAAATAAATGTAAGGCGCGATAACCTCCGAAGAGATCTAAGGCCGTGCTTCTCTTCCAATTTGCGACGTGCTCCTCTTGATTTTTCCCTACAAATTGGCCGGACGGGACCTACATGTTTTATGCCGACTCCGAACGGCATCTGCAAGGCAGATGAGTTTTCACTGAGAGCTTTTCATGGCAGAAATATAATCGGAGCGCTTGCCAGACACTGCCGAGGGGCGACCCCGCTTAGAAAAATTGTCTTCTAATTGAAAAATCTTATTTCTAAAATTTTGATGTTGCTTTGCCCGGGAGTTGAACCCAGGGCATATGGTGTGATAGGCGGAGCACGCTACCATCACACCACGGTGACCGCCAATGTAAATTTACTACAACTAAAATCAAACGCCAAGGAATAGGAATAAGCATTAAATTGAGAAAGTGTCCTCCTAAGGGGACCATTCATTGCATAAACCGTTCTAGCAACATCCATATAAAACAAATCGTTACAACGAAGGATACGACAGGGTACATTAAAACGAATTTTCATGAGGAGGTAAGAACAGTCAATTGAGTCCGAAACGATATCAAAGACAACACACATTGACAACAGAGTTCGCCTGGAGTCTAGTGACATAAGATTTATCAATAAACATCGAGAATGATATGATGGTACAGGGTCTACAAAGTTCATCGACCGCAATGCAAAGCGCATAAAAGCTCTCTGAACAGACTCCAACCTCTTGATATAAACTGCATGAAAAGGTCTCCAAACAAATACCGCATACTCCAACCTCGATCTAACTAAAGATGTTTACAATAGTTTCAGAATATAAGGATCTGAAAATGTTAGACAGTTACGGCGGATAAAAGCCAACATCGCGTACGCTTTAGAAACTATATAGCTTATGTGAGTGGTAAAAGTTAGCTTGGTATCAAAATACACACCCAAATCTTTAACTTCAGTTTACTTTTTTAATTGAACGTCTGAGATACTATACGATGTAGGAACTGAACCAGAACCTTTAGCATAAGTGATAAAATGACACTTACCAATATTTAGGAATAGAAGATTACGGACACACCAATGGTATAAGTTTCTATAATAGCGGACCCAAAACGCTGTCCTGAGGGACACCGGAAGTTGGGGCGAATGGGAAAGATGACACATTATCTAGACGAACGACACAACTTCTGTTCTCTAAGTAAGAAAAGAGCCACCTCAGAAACTCAGAGTGAAAGCCCAAGCATTCAAGTTTTACCTGTAGTATTCGATGCGATACCCTATCGAATGCCTTAGAGTAATCAGTATAGACCGCGTCGATTTGGTAGCCCTTTTGAAAGGAATCCAAACAGTCTTCTGTAAAAACAGCCAGATTAGTTATGGTAGACCTACCCTCAACGAAACCGTGCTGCTGAGGACATAGTAGATGTTTCACGGAGAAGTAAATTTTATTCTTAACTATGCACTCAAATAGCTTTGAAACAGTGGTAAGTTTGGATATCGTCCTATAATTTTCAATATCATTTTTGTTACCACCTTTAAGGATAGGCGTAATAAAAGTCAATTTCCATGCATCAATAAAAACTCCGGCATATAGTGACATATTAAATATGTGCCTTAAAGGAACAATCAAAGATGAACAACTTTTCAACAGGACAGCCGAGAGGCCATCTGCGTCAGTTGTGGTTGACATCTTTAGCTGTTCAATACCATTAGCTATGTCCAAGTCACTCAAGCATAGCTTCCCGAATTTGATGGAAGTATCTACAATTTAATAACAAATAATCGTGCCTCCAATATATGCCTGAAATAGCGTATGGCGTCATATATCGCTAGCAGTTCACGATCGTAAGTACTGTAGTTTTTTTCAGTATCGGTGAGTTTACGCGAATAAAATCCAAGAGGACACCATACATTACGAATTCGCTGCTCCAGGGCAGCACCTATAGCGCCGGATGTGATAAAATTACTGCGTTTGCTATACTTCGCTTACAGTTTTCGAAAGCCTCAATTGGCTCTGGGGTCCAATTTACTACCCGCTTGTCATTCTTTTTCAATCCCCGTCTAACTTGGCTAAGAGGGGCTTGAATTTTAGATGCATTTGGAATGCAGCGCCGATAATAATTATTTATACAAAGAAATCTCCCGAGCTCGCTTTTTGTTTGAGGGCGCTTAAAATTAATGATGGAATGAACACGATCCGGCGGAGGACGTATCCCCTCATTGTCGATGGTGTACATACAGCAGTCTTTTGTACATCCTGTTCTGCCATCGGTATCTGGTAATATGCCCGCACCAAATCAATGGTGGAAAACACCGTTTTTCCATACAATCTCTCGGAAAATCGTGAATGTGTGCGACTGAATATCTGTCGGGTACTGTAACAGCATTAAGCTTGCGGTAATCGCCACAAGCTGGCCATCCACCATTTTTCTTAGCCACCATATGCAAGGGACTAGCCCAAGGACTTTTTGATGGTCGGAAAATTCCATGCTCCAACAAAAAAATTACTTCTTCTATTGACACCGCCAGTTTTTTCCCTGCAAATCTACGTGGTCGATCAGCTATGGGACTTCTTGTGGTACCGATGAACAACGTTGTGTTGTTTATTGTTGGCACGGTATGTTGTTGGCTATCTCGTTGCGTCAACGAACCTTGCTAACACTCCCCTGAAATCATTACATTCGCTAATGGTAGAAACTGAAAAATCTGTGGCGTTTAGAACAATGCCATCAACTGATAATTTTGTGGTGCCGTCGATTAACCTATTTGGTTGCAAATCAATAAGCAAATTGAATTTAGTTAAAAAGTCTGGTCCAATTATAGCAGTATGGACATCTGCAACAATGAAGGGCCAGTTGAACGGTCGGCGAAGACCTAAATCTACTCTAAGGATATGAGTCCCATAGTCGTCGTCTTATTTGCAGCGTATAATTGCAAAGCATTTATTTTTATACTCAGTTGAGCAGAGCTCGCAGAGTATATTAACTTTGATTGGATAACGGTTGGTTGTACAGGTATAAAGGAATCGAAATAGATATAGACTTCCATATATAAGAATCATCAGGATCGAAAAAAAATTTGATTGAGCCATGTCCGTCCGTCCGTCCGTCCGTTAACACGATAAATTGAGTAAATTTTGAGGTATCTTGATGAAATTTGGTATGTAGGTTCCTGAGCACTCATCTCAGATCGCTATTTAAAATAAAAGATATCGGACTATAACCACGCCCACTTTTTCGATATCGAAAATTTCGAAAAACCGACAAAGTGCGATAATTCATTACCAAAGATGGATAAAGCGATGAAACTTGGTAGGTGAGTTGAACTTATGACACATAATAGAAAATTTGTAAAATTTTGGACAATGGGCGTTGCACCTCCCACTTTTAAAAGAAGGTACCTAATTTAAGTGTTTTGCAAGCTGTCATTTGGCAGTTGTTCAAGATATCATGATGAAACTTGGCAGGAACATTACTCCTATTACTATATGTATGCTTAATAAAAATTAGCAAAATCGGAGAATGACCACGCCTTTTTATTTTTTTATTTTTTTAAAGTCAAATTTTAACAAAAAATTTAATATCTTTACAGTATATAACTAAATTATGTCAACATTCAACTCCAGTAATGATATGGTGCAGCAAAATACAAAAATAAAAGAAAATTTCAAAATGGGCGTGGCTGCGCCCTTTTTCATTTCATTTTTCTAGGATACTTTTAATGCCATAAGTCGAACAAAAATTTACCAATCCTTGTGAAATTTGGTAGGGGCTTAGATTCTAGGGCGATAAATTATTTCTGTGAAAAAGGGCGTAATCGGTTGAAGCCACGCCCTGTTTTTATACACAGTCGACCGTCTGTCCTTCCGCTCGGCCGTTAACACGATAACTTGAGCAAAAATCGATATATCTTTAATAAACTCAGTTCACGTATTTATCTGAACTCACTTTGTATTGGTATAAAAAATGGCCGAAATCCGACTATGACCACGCCCACTTTTTCGATATCGAAAAATGAAAAAAATGCCATAATTCTATACCATATACGAAAAAATGGATGAAACATGGTAATTGGATTGGTTTGTTGACGCAAAATATAACTTTAGAAAAAAACTTTGTAAAATGGGTGTGACACCTACCATATTAAGTAGAAGAAAATGAAAAAGTTCTGCAGGGCGAAATAAAAAACCCTTGAAATCTTGACAGGAATACTGTTTGTGGTGTTACATATATAAATAAATTAGCGGTATCCAACAGATGGCGTTCTGGGTCATCCTGGTCCACATTTTGGTCGATATCTGGAAAACGCCTTCACATATACAACTACCACTCCCTTTTAAAATACCTTTAATTTGATACCCATATCGTACAACAAATTCTAGAGTCAGCCCTGGTCCACCTTTATGGCGATATCCCTAAATGGTGTCCACCTATAGAACTATGACCCACTCCCTCATAAAATACTCTTTAATACCTTTCATTTGATACATATGTCATACAAAAACGTTCCAGGGTTACCCTCGGTTCATTTTCCTACACCGTTATTTTCCCTTTTATTGTCACCATAGCTCTCAATTGAGTATGTAATGTTCGGTTACACCCGAACTTAACCTTCCTTACTTGTTGTTTTTATACTCAGTTGAGCAGAGCTCACAGAGTATATTAAGTTTGATTGGATAACGGTTGGTTGTACATATATAAAGGAATCGAGATAGATATAGACTTCCATATATCAAAATAATCAGGATCGAAAAAAAATTTGATTGAGCCATGTCCGTCCGTCCGTCCGTCCGTTAACACGATAACTTGAGTAAATTTTGAGGTATCTTGATGAAATTTGGTATGTAGGTTCCTGAGCACTCATCTCAGATCGCTATTTAAAATGAACGATATCGGACTATAACCACGCCCACTTTTTCGATATCGAAAATTTCGAAAAACCGAAAAAATGCGATAATTCATTGCCAAAGGCGGTTAAAGCGATGAAACTTGGTAGATGGGTTGACGTTATGACGCAGAATAGAAAACTAGTAAGATTTTGGACAATGGGCGTGGCACCGCCCACTTTTACAAGAAGGTAATTTAAAAGTTTTGCAAGCTGTAATTTGGCAGTCGTTGAAGATATCATGATGAAATTTGGCAGCAACGTTACTACTATTACTATATATGTGCTAAATAAAAATTAGCAAAATTGGATGAAGAACACGCCCACTTTTTAAAAAAAAATTTTTTTAAATTCAAATTTTAACAAAAAAGTTAATATCTTTACTGTATATAAGTAAATTAAGTCAAAATTCAACTCCAGTAATGATATGATGCAACAAAATCCAACAATAAAAGAAAATTTCAAAATGGGCGTGGCTCCGCCCATTTTCATTTAGTTTGTCTAGAATACTTTTAATGCCATAAGTCGAACAAAAATTTACCAATCCTTCTCAAATTTGGTAGGAGCATAGATTCTGTGACGGTAACTGTTCTCTGTGAAAATGGGCGAAATCGGTGGAAGCCACGCCCAGTTTTTATACACAGTCCACCGTCTGTCCTTCCGCTCGGCCGTTAACACAATAACTTGAGCAAAAACCGATATATCTTTACTAAACTTAGCCCACGTACTTATCTGAACTCACTTTATCTTGGTATAAAAAAGGCCGAAATCCGACCATAACCACGCCCACTTTATCGATATCGAAAATTACGAAAAATGAAAAAAATGCCATAATTCTATACCAACTACGAAAAAAGGGATGAAACATGGTAACTGGATTGGTTTATTGACGCAAAATATAACTTTGGAAAAAACTTTGTAAAATGGGTGTGACACCTACCATATTAAGTAGAAGAAAATGAAAAAGTTCTACAAGGCGAAATCAACAGCCCTTGGAATCTTGGCAGGAATACTGTTAGTAGTATTGCATATATAAATAAATTAGCAGTACCCGACAGATGATTTTCTGGATCACCTGGTCCACATTTTGGTCGATATCGCGAGAACGCCTTCACATATACATCTAAGGGCCACTCGCTTTTAAAACCCTCATTAATACTTTTAATTTGATATCCATATCGTACAAACACATTCTAGAATCACCCTGGCCCACCCTAATGGCGATATCTCGAAAAGGCGTCCACCTATAGACCTAATGCCCACTCCCTCTTAAAATGCTCAGTAACACCTTTCGTTTGATACCCATATTGTACAAACATTCTAGAGTCACCCCTGGCCCACCCTAATGGCGATATCTCGAAAAGGCGACCACCTATATACCTAATGTCCACTCCCTCTTAAAATGCTCAGTAACACCTTTCGTTTGATACCCATATCGTACAAACATTCTAGAGTCACCCCTGGCCCGCCCTAATGGCGATATCTCGAAAAGGCGTCCACCTATAGACCTAATGCCCACTCCCTCTTAAAATGCTCAGTAACACCTTTCGTTTGATACCCATATCGTACAAACATTCTAGAGTCACCCCTGGCCCACCCTAATGGCGATATCTCGAAAAGGCGTCCACATATAGACCTAATGCCCACTCCCTCTTAAAATGCTCAGTAACACCTTTCGTTTGATACCCATATCGTACAAACATTGTATAGTCACCCTTGGTCCACCTTTATGGCGATATCTCGAAAAGGCGTCCACCTATAGAACTAAAGATTACTCCCTTTTAAAATACTCATTACCACCTTTCATTTGATACCCATATCGTACAAACACATTCTAGAGTCACCCTGGCCCACCCTAATGGCGATATCTCGAAAAGGCGTCCACCTATAGACCTAATGCTCACTCCCTCTTAAAATGCTCAGTAACACCTTTCGTTTGATACCCATATCGTACAAACATTCTAGAGTCACCCCTGGCCCACCCTAATGGCGATATCTCGAAAAGGCGTCCACCTATAGACCTAATGCCCACTCCCTCTTAAAATGCTCAGTAACACCTTTCGTTTGATATCCATATCGTACAAACATTCTAGTCACCCTTGGTCCACGTTTATGGCGATATCTCGAAAAGGCGTCCACCTACAAAACTAAGGATTACTCCCTTTTAAAATACTCATTACGACCTTTCATTTGATACCCATATCGTACAAAAACATTCTAGAGTCAACCCTTTCCCACCCTAATGGCGATATCTCGAAAAGGCGTCCACCTATAGACCTAATGCCCACTCCCTCTTAAAATGCTCAGTAGCACCTTTCGTTTGATACCCATATCGTACAAACATTCTAGAGTCACCATTGGTCCACCTTTATGGCGATATCTCGAAAAGGGGTCCACCTATAGAACTAAGGATTACTCCCTTTTAAAATACTCATTACCATCTTTCATTTGATACCCATATCATACAAACACATTCTAGAGTCACCCCTGGCCCACCCTAATGGCGACATTTCGAAAAGGCGTGCACCTATAGACCTAATGCCCACTCCCTCTTAAAATGCTCAGTAACACCTTTCATTTGATTCCCATATCGTACAACTAGAGACACCCCTGGTCCACCTTTATGGCGATATCTCGAAACGGCGGCCACCTATGGAACTAAGGATCACTGCTTTTCAAAATATTCATTAACAGCTTTCATTTGATACCCATATCGTACAAACATATTCTAGAGTCACCCTTGGTCCACGTTTATGGCGATATCTCGAAAAGGCGTCCACCTACAAAACTAAGGATTACTCCCTTTTAAAATACTCATTACGACCTTTCATTTGATACCCATATCGTACAAAAACATTCTAGAGTCACCCCTTTCCCACCCTAATGGCGATATCTCGAAAAGGCGTCCACCTATAGACCTAATGCCCACTCCCTCTTAAAATGCTCAGTAACACCTTTCGTTTGATACCCATATCGTACAAACATTCTAGAGTCACCCCTGGCTCACCCTAATGGCGATATCTCGAAAAGGCGTCCACCTATAGACCTAATGCCCACTCCATCTTAAAATGATCAGTAACACCTTTCGTTTGATACCCATATCGTACAAACACATTCTAGAGTCACCCCTGGCCACATTTGTGGCCCACCTTTATGGCGATTTCTCGAAAAGGCGTTCACCTATAGAACTAAAGCCCATTCCCTTTTAAAATACTCATTATCACCTTTCATTTGATACCCATATCGTACAAACACATTCTAGAGTCAGCCCTGGTCCACCTTTATGGCGATATCCCTAAATGGCGTCCATCCATAGAACTATGGCCTAGTCTCTCTTAAAATTCTCTTTAATACCTTCCCTTTGATACACATGTCATACAACCACATTTCAGGGTTACCCTAGGTTCATTTTCCTACATGGTGATTTTCCTTATTTTGTCTCCATAGCTCTCAACTGAGTATGTAATGTTCGGTTACACCCGAACTTAGCCTTCCTTACTTGTTATCTTTACCATTGTACGAAGAACTATGGAAACAACTGATCCGGAATCAATAAAAAATCGGATTTTACTATGTTTATCGAAAATATGCAGATGAGGCTCATTGACTTCGTTAGTGCCCAGTTTGGAGTAATTATACGTGCTGCTGATTCCAATTGCTACAACCTAGACGACATTTACGCGCATTTGCACCGAACTTTTTGTGAAAATAGCATATTCCACCTTGTACACGCTCAGTACTACCACTGCGTCTAGGAGATCGCACTGT
Source organism: Eurosta solidaginis (assembly GCF_040869045.1). Lineage (NCBI taxonomy): Eukaryota > Metazoa > Arthropoda > Insecta > Diptera > Tephritidae > Eurosta > Eurosta solidaginis. The sequence continues at coordinate 9,727,850 of NC_090322.1, forward strand.
TTCCATTTATTTTTATATCATTCCGTTTCATTTCATATAGTTTCATATTTTTTTGTTTCTTTTCTTTCATTTCTTTCCATTCATTTCTTTCCATTTCAGCTCGCCTTATTTTATTATATTTCATTAAGTTTAAATTCGTTTCAATATATTTCGTTTTATTTCATATCTTTTAACTCAATTTCATTTCTTTTCGTTCCATTTTATTTAATTATGTTTAGTTTAAATTTCGTTTTATTTTATTTTACCTTTTTTAATTTTATTTCATTTGGTTTTATTATGTTTTATTCCACTTTATTTTATTTTATTTCATTTTGTTTCATATTACTTCATTTCCATTTCATTTAATTTCATTCCACTTGATTTCCTTTTGTTTCATATTATTTAATTTCATTCCATTTTATTTCACTTCATTTAATTTTTTTCATTTCATTGTATTTCATATTTCATTCCATTCCATTTTGTCTAATTTCGTTTTTTCACTTTTTTCGTTTCATTCTAATTTCATGCCACTCCATTTCATTTTATTTTATTTTTTTGTTTTATTTTGTTAAATCTTATTTTACTTTACTCTATTTTAATTTTAACAATTTTTGTTGTTATATCGGCCTACTGATTTGTAAGATCGCGGGTTCGAATCGAGCTCAAGGCCTAACAATATTTTTTATCATTTCAGTTAAGAAAAAATTTATCATAACAATAATAATGATAAAAAATTATTGTTAGGCCTTGAGCTCGATTCGAACCCGCGATCTTATTTTAATTTTATTTTATTTGAATTCATTTTTCCTTTATTTTATTTTATTTTATATTATTTTATTTCATTCTATTTCGTCTCATTTTATTCCATTTCATTTCATTTGATTTCTATACTTTTAATTTCATTGAATCTGGTCTCGTTTTCTTCCATTACCACTTATATTACTTCATTTGATTTAATTTTATTGCATTTCATTTCGTTATATTTTTTGTTCATTTATTTTTATTTCATTTCATTCCATTTCATTTCGTTTCATTTCATTTAATTCCATGTCATTTCATTTTATCTTATTTAATTTCAATTAATTTCTTTCATTCCATTTCCTTTCACTTCATAATATTCTATTTTATTTAGTTCCATTTCATATAGTTTCATATCATTTCATTTTATTTCTTTTCATTTCTATATGATTTATATGTTTTTAATTTCATTTTACCCGTAATCATTCCGTTTCATTTCATATAGTTTCATTTTTGTTTCTTTTCCATATCATTTCATTTTTCATTTCATTCCGTTTAATTTCATATGGTTTCATGTTTTTTCGTTTCAGTTAATTTTTTTCTGTTTCATTTCACTTCTTTCCGTTTTATTTTATTTTTTTTTTTCATCTCACTTCATTCCATTTCATTACATTGAATTTATTTTTCTTTTAATTCTTTTAATTCGTCCCATTCGTCCATTTTTTATGTCATTTCACTTTATTTAAATTTATTCGATTTCATTTTATTTAGTTTCATTCCAACATATTTTTTTACTTTATTCATTTTATTAAATTTTATTTTATTTTTATTTATTTACTTGAATTAAATTTTATTTTATTTTGTTTTGTTTCATTTTACTTTATTTAATTCAATTTATTTTATGTTATTTTTTGTATCGTTTCAAATTTTATTTGATTTTCTTCTGTTGTTATTTTATTTAAATTTTTTTTTATTAAAAATTTAAATTATAAAAATTTTATATGAAATTTGTAAATTAAAAAGAATTAATAAAAAGTATAGAACATTTTGACATAAAAAAAGTTAATAAAAAAATTTGGAGCATTTTTCATTCCGCATTTGGAATTTTTGGGAATTAGGAAAACGGGTTTTGGATATTTTAAAGGACGGTCTGTCAACACTACACATTGACGTTCAAAGATGTCATTGGCACCGAAAAGAATGCAATCGTTGCCGACTAACAGCTCACACGTACACGAAATATCCCATTTCACCATGGATAAAATCCGCACACTGCCTATACAAATTTATCCACTTTTTTAGCCTCTTTTTTACTCGTGCATTATCCAGTTTTTTACGCTAACCGCTTTTTGCCATTTTCTCCTCGAATTCCAACACAATCTCATATTTTTTTAAAAAAATACTAACACCACCGCAATTTTATGGGGTATTTTCCAATATCCGTATGCGCCTAAAAGTATGTGGACGACAATTTTAAAAAAACGCCCAAAATAAATAGACAGCTGTCAATAAAAATTATTTTACGCAGATTTGAAAATATTTCTGAATTTTCTTAAGAAAAGCGCCTTTTCACCGGAAATAGAGGTAAATAATTTTGTAACATTTATTTGTTGGTTTTTAGATTAGTAACAACAATTTGTTTTCTATTTTAGCAGGTTTTCAGATGGAGATTCTTGCAAGTCTACTTGCGAATGCTGAAGCTATTGGAGACGCATGGTGACATTGGCCTGCAACCAACAGCTGCATGAACATTGTAAGTATATAGTTAAATGAAAGTAAGGTACAATTACAATTACATTGTACCTTACGCAGAGGAGCTGCAATTTTTGATGCCTCCAAATTATTTGGGATTGGAGGTGTACTAAATTGCACCCCTAAATCATGAGATGTACATATGTACTTATGTATGTATGTATGTACATGCTTAAGTGCAGCCATTATTTTGGATTGATTGTTTCTTTGTTACACGATATCGTACGACCTGAAATATTCCGGGAACGAAAATGTGGACCCGGGGATTATCGAATACAGGCCCAACTTAGATTAGCATCATTAATTTATGTAGTTTTGCTTCATATCCATTTAGTTTAATTGATTTCTATTTCTTATCATTTTATTCCGTTTCTTTTTATTTATTTCATGACAGTTCCTTTCATTTTATTTTATTTCGTTTCAAAGAAATTTCTTTAATTTAATTTAGTTTCCTAAAGGGTTTTCATTACATTCCATTTTTTTAGTTTAATTTTATCCCGTTTGATGAAATTTAATTAATTTTCCAAATTCAATTTCATTTCCTTCCATTTCATTTCACTTAAATTCATTTCATTTCTTAGATTCGTTGCATTTCACTTCGTCCCATTTATTTTTAGTTTGTTTCACTTCATTTCATTTTACTTGATTTTATTTCATTCCAGATAGTTTCATATCATTTATTTTTATTTTTTTTTATTTCCACATTATTTATATGGTTTTCATTTCATTTTATATCATTCCGTTTCATTTCATATTTTTTGGTTTCTATTTCAATTCATTCAATTTCGCTTCGTTCCGCACTATTTCGTTTCAACATTCCGTTTCAGTTCATATAGTTTCATATTTTTTTGTTTCTATTTCATTTCACTCAATTTCGTTTCGTTCCGTGCTCCTTATATTACTACATTTAATTTAATTTTGTTGCATCTCATTTCGTAACATTTTTGTGTGAATTTAGTTCATTTCACTCCGTTTCCTTTTGTTCCATTCCTTTCATTTTTCTCATTTAATTTTCTTTCGTTTCATTTAATTGAACTTTATTTCATTCTATTTCGTTTCATTCCATTTCATTTCGTTTAATTCCATGTCATTTCATTTTATCTTATTTAATTTCAAACAATTTTCTTCATTTCCTTTCGTTTCACTTCATAATATTCTTTCTTATTTAGTTTCATATCATTTCGTTTTCTTTGTTTTCATTTCGACGTGATTTATTTTGTTTTTCATTTTATTTTATATCAATCCGTTTCATTTCCTATAGTTCCATTTTTTTTGTTTCTTTTCCATATCATTTCATATTATTCTATTTCATTTCACTCAATTTCATTTCGTTCCGTTCAATTCAGTTGAATATTTCATTACGTTTAAATTCGTACAAATACATTTCGTTTGTTTTCAATTCATTTCACTCAATTTCATTCCTTTTCAGCTCATATTATTTTATTATGTTTCACTAAGTTTATTTGCGTTTCAATATATTTCCTTTTAATTTCTTTTCACTCAATTTCATTACGTTTCACTCAGTTCCATTTCGTTTCGTTCCATTTTATTTAAATGTGTTAAGTTTAAATTTCGTTTAAACTTATTTAACTTTATTTTTTTTTAATCAATTTCATTTAGTTTTATTTTATTATATAGATTAAATTACTTTATTTTATTTTATTTTATTTCATTTTGTTTCATATTACTTAATATCCATTTCATTTAATTTCATTCCACTTAATTTCGTTTTGTCTCATGTTATTTCGTTCTATTTTATTCCATTGCCTTCCATTTCATTTCGTTTAATTTCATTTAATGCCATATCATTTCATTTTATCTTTTTTTATTTCAATTAATTTCGTTTCACTTCATAATCTATTTTATTTAGTTTCATTGTATATATAGTTTCATATTATTTCGCTTTATTTCTTTTCATATTCATATGATTTATATTTTTCTTTTCATTTTATACCATTCAGTTTCATTTTTGTTCCTTTTCCATATCATTTCACTTTATTCTATTTCATTCCGTTTAATTTCAAATAGTTTAAAATGTTTTCGTTTTAGTAACTTTTTTTTCTGTTTCATTTCACTCCTCTCCGTTTCCTCTTATTTTGTCTCATCTCACTTCATTCCACTTCATTTCCATGAATTTAGTTTTCCTTTAATTCGTTCCACTCTATTTTTGTTATGCCAAGTCACTTTATTTAATTTTATTCCATTTCATTTTCTTTAGTTTATTCCAAATTACTGTTTTTACTTTATTTATTTTATTTTATTTTTATTTATTTACTTTAATTAAATTTTCTTTTATGCCATTTTTTTATCGTTTAACTAAAATTGAAGTTCATTTTATTCTATTGTTATTGTATTTAAATTTTTTTATTAAAAATGTAAATTATATAAAATTTATATGAAATTTGTAAATTGAAGAAAAATTAATAAAAAGTATGGAACATTTTGTTGGTATTTTTTTGTACATAAAAAATGAATGAAAAATTTGGAGCATTTTTGGAGCATGAGGGATTTTTGGGTATTAGGAAAACGGTTTATGGATGTTTTAAAGCACGGTCTGGCAACGCTGCACAATGACGTTCAAAGCTGTCATTTCCACCTAAAAGTATGCAGTAGTTGCAGACTGACAGCTCACACGTACACGAAATATCACATTTCTTACTTACTTAATTGGCGCTTAACCGTCTAAACTGTTATGGCCGTCCAACAAGGCGCGCCAGTCGCTCCGCCAACCGGCGCCAATTGGTAACACCAAGGGAGTTTAAATCGTTTTCCACCTGGTCCTTCCAACGGAGTGGGGGCCGCCCTCTATCTCTGCTTCCATAGGCGGGTTCTGATAGAAACTTTCTTGGCCGGATCATCATCTTTCATTCGCATAACATGGCCTAGCCGGCGCAGTCGCTGCGTTTTAATTCATTGGACTATGTGGATGTCTGCGTATAGCTCGTACAGCTCATCATTAAATCTTCTTCGTAACTCGCCATCGGCAACGCGTATAGGTCCATAAATCTTTCGAAGAACTTTTCTCTCGAACATTCCCAAAGCCGCTTCATCTGCTGTTGTCATGGTCCATGCTTCTGCCCCATATAGCAGGACGCGTACGATAAGTGACTTGTAGAGTATGATTTTCGTTCGCCGAGAGAGGACTTTACTTTTTAAATTCCTACCTAGTCCAAAGTAGCATTTATTGGCAAGATTGATTCTTCGCTGCATTTCAGTGCTGGTGTTGTTGCTAGTGTTGATGCTGGTTCCCAAATAAACGAAGTCTTTTACTATTTCGAAATTATGGCTGCCAACAGTAGCGTGATTGCCAATGCGCGTATGCGCTGACTCTTTGCTGGATGACAGCAGGTACTTTGTTTTGTCCTCATTCACCATCACATCCATCTTTACCGCTTCTTTTTCCAGTTTGGAGTAAGCAGAACTAACAGCACGGGTGTTAGGCCGATGGTATCAATTTCATCAGCATAGGCCAGTAATTGCACGCCTTTATATAATATTGTTCCAGTGCGATTAAGTTCTGCAGCTAGTATAATTTTCTCCAACATCAAATTAAAGAAATCGCACCTCGTTTAGTTTCGAACGGTTCGGAGAGGACCTTCCCAATTCTGACAGAGCTGATGGTGTTGATCAACGTCATTTTGTGCAGCCGTATGTATAAGTTTTGCGGGGAATCCAAATTCAGACATAGCGGCATATAGGCAGCTCCTTTTCGTGCTGTCGAAGGCGGCTTTAAAATCGACGAAGAGTTGATGTGTGTCGATTTTCTTTTCACGGTTTTTTTCCAAGATTTGGCGCATTGTGAAAATCTGGTCGATGGTAGATTTACCAGGTCTGAAGCCGCACTGATAAGGTCCAATCAGCCGGTTCACGGTGGGCTTCAATCTTTCGCACAATACACTTGAAAGGAACTTATATGCGATATTAAGAAGGCTGATTCCACGATAGTTGGTGCATTTTGCAGTATCCCCCTTCTTGTGGACTGGGCAAAGAACACTTATATTCCAGTCGTCCGGCATGCACTGATTTTGCGAAGAAGCTGCTGCATGCACCTTACCAAGTAATAATTTTTAAATAGTAAATACAGACAGTGGTAGTTTAACAAATTCTGCTGTAGTAAGTGGTGAATGTGACCTACTGGAGGTTTTGTGAAGCTTGCTTCACACTATTTTTCGCACCTGCAACATCTCTATCTTAAAATTGTCTCTGGTCTTTATCCACTCATGGTTGGTAGGGTATTACCAATTTCACACAAAAAATAATGCAACTTTGTGTAAATAATACATTTTTCCTTTTCACACAGGGCCGCTTGCTTTATTAACGAGCATCCATAAACTGCCCCAAAAAAATTACGCTTTTTATAAAATATATTTAAAAAAATATCAGCCGTTTTTTATTTAAGAGTAAGTCAATTAAAACCACATTTGAAAAAAATATATATATTGGGAGCAGTGCAACCTGTTTTGAAAAACAACATTGCTTGGATTCTACAGAAGTCGCAGTGTATCCTCCGATTTCATCACTAAAATTAACTAAAAAGTAAAAAATAAAATTAAAGAAAAAAACACTTTTTTAAAAATAAGCTTTTATTATTGGTTAATAAAATTAACTAAAAAGTAAACAATAAATTGACTCTAAAGAAATATAACACTTTATAAGTTCATTGTAACCTTTAACGATAATTAGGCTTTTTCGTCTGCGACAAAAAAATTCTATATTGTACATAACTATATATTTTTAACATTAAAACTTTACACCTAAATTATTAAATCTTACAGTTTATATCAAAGTCCTAATTGTTCTAATAAAAGCGTGTTACATTGAGATAGCAAGAAAAGGAGATCCTAAATGTTCTTAATTATACCATCAAAATTTAACACGTTTTTTATTAGAATAATTTGGACTGTGATATAAACTGTAAGATTTAATAATTTAGGTGTAAAGTTTTAATGTTAAAAATATATAATTATGTACAATATACATAGAATGTTTTTGTCGCAGACGGAAAAGCCTAATTATCGTTAAAGGTTACAATGAACTTATAAAGTGTTATATTTCTTTAGAGTCAATTTATTGTTTACTTTTTAGTTAATTTTATTAACCAATAATAAAAGCTTATTTTTAAAAAAGTTTTTTTTCTTTAATTTTATTGTAAATTATTTTTGAATTATTTTATTTTGTATATTATTTCAAAATGAAAATTTTATTGATAGTTATTTTAAATATTTTAAAATGTAAAGATATTTAAATTAAGTAATAAATAAAGATTTATTAAAATATATAGTTATTACTATATAGTTGATTTTTGCAATGTTGATTGGATTTTGTGTTGGTTTATTCCATATATGTAATACTTCTATATCGCTACTACTGAACTGTGCAGCCTGTCAAACATTACAGTACAGACATACCACGAGAGAAGGAGACAAAATCTTAAGGATGTCGTTTAATTTTTGTAAAAAAGGGGCTTAGATATATGTACATATATTTCAGCAAGCCGTCTTATTTTTGTTTTTTCAATATTGTACATTAGGCTATTTTTATTGTTTTAAGAACTCCGCAGAATAGCATTACCGATTTGAGCTGAGTGTGCAGATATTCGTTTGTAAATGAGCCCTTAGCCGTTGGTGTAGCGGATTATGTATGCGGGTTGCGGTGTACAGCGTATACTGCTGATACGCTTGTTCCAATTGATTAAATAAAGACCGAACAATATTTGTACTATTTCACTTAACTTTATTTACAATAATTTAAGCGGTAGAAAAGTATTGCTATGCTAGCGGTATAGTGGACTGTAAGAAGCGAATGACAAAGCGGACAACATGATAATACCCATGGTTCAACTATATACAGGTTGGCTCATCTGTAAAGCAACAAAATATGTCTGTTCAAATTGTCAAAATCTGTGTATTGGTGTTGGTGCGAATGGTATGGAATGGAAACATAAAACCAAGGCGAATCTATACCAGGTGGTGGCAAAGCGAATTCAATCAATTCGCCGTGCAGATGAATGTCAAGTCAAAAGAAAATTTTCATAGATTTCGATTAACTGACATTTTGTTGTACAAGGCTTTGTATGGAAAATTATCAAGAAGAAGCAATCAGCTGACGGGATAACACCACCTGTAATGAATTCGCCTTGCATAAAACTTAGCAGTTTTTGTATGTGTAAGTAAAATGTTGCCAATGTGTTGGTTTCATTTTGAGTTTGCCATCTCCTTTTGACAATCCCTTCGACCAGGCAATGACATAAATAAAATCAGCTGATGAGATGAGCCAACCTGTACATAATTGAACCATGATAATACCAAAATGTCAAATAGCAACTAGTGTTACCATCTAGTACTAAAATACTTAACCCTTAAATGCATGAGGTCAGCCCTAAATATGGAGACCCAGTTTTACATATGTAAAACAACCCCCTGAACACGAAATGGATCACCATTTTAAAAATAATTGAGCCGTTTTCCGGAAAAAGCTGAAAATGTGTTTTTTTTTATTTGTACCATATATGGTACGCTATGCATTGTGAGAGAAAAAAGGTGAATATTTTTTATAGGCAAATTATATTTCAGTGTATTCAAATCAAAGGAAATACATGTACATATTTACATAAATAAAGTCAATTAGTGAAAATACTTTATAAATATACTTCGTATTATTATTTTTTTATTTTTTGTGATAAGCAACAAAACAATTACGCTTATCATTCAAACAGAGATGTACGTTACACTTTTCCCATTTGAATATTGATCGATTGTTCACGTTCTTGTCACCAACATTACACGTCTCATTTTTGCATCTGGCACGACCTTCAACCAAGGGATAATGATGGATGCCGTCGAAACGTAAATTTTTTGGGGGTCCACGTTCATCTTGAACACGAGAGGCTATTGTGTGTACACCAGACCGGTTTTGGTTTGTTCCCATATTCGTCAGCACGTAACATATTTCCAGACGGAACGCCTTTTGAGTCATTGAAGCACTAGGATTTGATCTTTTAAAAAGTAGCCAAGCATTTACCATGCATATATCCAATAGGTGATAAAATATTCTAAGATACCATTTTCGGCTTTTCAACACAATTTTTAACCGACCAAGGTGGGAATCCATAAGATCCACACCTCCCATATGCATATTGTACTCTTTAATTATTTGGGGGCAAGAGATAGTAATCACTTTCTTCTCTTTCTTATCCCACCGCTGTATAGTCTGATCTACAACATTATCAATATGTGGATTTAACACCGGTTTCATCCCAACGAAAGTGGAAACAAGGTTAACTACCCGATTATCCTTCCATGATATAGATGTTATCGGTATACCATATATTGTGGTTAAGAACTCTGCTGATACTCCTCGATCCATTTTCATCATATCCTTTGTCTCTGGAAGCTTGCAATTTTTGATCCTATTTCGGTTGATGGTCCCAATACTGTGTATACCTTGGGTTCGTAAATAAATCAATAACGGTATGGAGGTATAATAGTTATCCATGTAAATGATATAATTTTGGAAACGGGGAACCCCACGAGTCATGCGCACAACAATATTAGCCGAGGCCTTCAAATCTGGTTCTCCAGGTAGTAAACAATGAGTTTCGCCAGTATAAATTTCAAACATGTACATAAAACCAGATACGTCACAAAGGGCAAAGAACTTGAACCCCCATTTCTTAGGTTTGTTGGGGAGATATTGCTTCATAAAATGACCAGCTTTGGTTGAGCATATCTGTTCGTCTATTGAAAGACGAGACTGCATAGGAATAGATTGAAAACGTTCATTGAGGTAATTTAGTACAGGTCTCAATTTATACAAACGATCAGGATTTTCCTCGTCGTATGCAGAGTTGTTGTTCATGTGAAGGTATTCCTTTATCTTCTCATACCTGTTTACTGTCATCACGTTCCGTACAGCATCAACTCCATTTTGCTTATTCCAGTAATCTCTAACACAAGGTAGTTTGTGATAGGACATATAATATGTAATGCCGATAAATTTTCCGAATTCGAAGATGTCAAAAAAGAAAGTTTGGTTATTTTTTTCTACCTTTGCGTAGGTAATGGTCTCGTTTACTATAATTTCCATTAACTCATCAGTAAAGAAGTATTTAAAGCAACCATACGGAGTGGAGAACTTTTCTGTTTGATCTGATTTTAAGACTGAACCTCCAAGGAAGCATATTTGATCTTGACTTAATTGTAAATTACATTTTCTCCAGCGGGCTCTTTCAAAATCTGTTGACGCTATATCAATAACAATATCTTTATACCTACAGCATTCTTGGTGTTTAGCCTCTTGTGAAGAAGTGCTTTCAAGGGTCAATGGTGTAGATAAAGCTGACCTTCTTTTTTTTGGAGGCGACGAGGGTTCTTGACGCACTATAGATAAATCTACTGGTAAGGGTTCATTGTCCGGAATAGTGACATTAGAGGCTTCTAACATTGAACCGTTCGCATCGTCATCGTTCATTTTTTGTAAAACCGAATCACTAATCGAATCTTCATCCAACAATTCATAGTCGTTTTCGGCTTGATTTCTAATTCGCTTTGGTCCTGGTGTTTCATCCATTAGATCGTCGAATGCATCTTCGGGCTCATCTTCATCAAAAGACACATTTCCATCTTTGGGTATATCTGATCCTACCTGATCTTCGAAATCATCACATAGCATATCTGCTACTTCATCTGCATTATACCTCTTTCCGCCAATTATATATTCATCCATGACTGAAATAAAAACACTTACAATATGCAATTTTTTATTTGGCTTAGATGCATGAAGTACCATATATGGTACATACGCAAAAAAGCCAATAAACTATAAATACCGTTACATTTGATTACATTTCATTTTAATTCGCTAAAATAGACAATAGGGTACTTACCTTGTATATTTATTTAACACAAAATAACACAAAATATATTTTATTGAGGTATAAAATTCCCACTTTGATTTTGTTGCAAAATTCACGTCCTTTTGCCACGCCTGCTCACCGACAACTAACTGTAAATTTCTGAAGGCTGTGATAATATTTACAAAAAAGCTAGATTTTTTAGTTCTAATCTAGACTAAATAAAAATGCAGTTCATATTAATTTGAAGGAGATATGATGAAGTAAAAGGGCGTACCTTATATGGTACGCTATGCATTTAAGGGTTAAGTATGAAATATACAATTTGAGTTGTGGAATTAGAAAGGCGATATATACATATATGCAAATGCAGATTAGGCGCGACCATGCCGGCCGCCTTGAACGACGGTTCAAAATATTTAAAATTTATACATTGTTTGATTTCAAATTCTTTAAATTAATATCAGTTATTAAAAATATCTGTTTTTGTTGGCAGTAAAGATAACTTAACTACGGGTCGTAACATTTCGCCATCTGAAGTTTTTACGTTGACCACACGAACGCAGCCATCGGTACCTGGATGAACGCTAAGTATGCGCCCAAGTTTCCATTTCGTAGGAGGCGCAGTGTTATCGTGTATGACTACCACATCGTTTACTTGTAAGCTTTGCCTTGGTCGGAACCACTTTGTACGTTTTTGAAGATTGACCAAATATTCATCCCGCCAGCGCTTCCAAAAATGTTGTCGTATTGTAGTGATAGCTTGCCAGCGTTGAAAAATAGTTCCCTTAAAGGCTTCCACGTTAAGATCGGGCAGGGATTTCAAAGGTTCGCCGACAATGAAGTGACCCGGCGTTAAAACTTCGAAGTCTTCGACTTCCGTAGGTATCCAACAAATATCGTAGCTCTTTATTAGCACCAACGAAATTAGTGCCATTATCGGAATAAACATGTTGGCAGTGACCTCTGCGATTTGTAAAACGTTTAAACGCTGCTATAAAGGTCGGTGACGACAGATCACTATAGCCAGCTCTAAGTGCATTGCTCCAGTACTCATGCATATGAATGAGCAGATATAAGCTTTAATAGTTTTAGCTCCTCTTCCGTGAGAAAACCCAGAAGCGTCGCTGTAACACAGTTTGCATAATTTGTGGTCCAGCATGTAGAGTCGTAATATGTATTTCAGCTGTGATAGCTTTTGCAAGTGATGAAGTTCTAGGTAAATTATTGGATGTTTAACGTCGGTTGCGAGCGAGGCCTTTTTGAGACGGCCCCCGACACGAACAATTCCATCGACATCCATGAAGGGCTGAAGGCGTACAAGAGTGCTTCGCAAAGGTAAGGGTTTGTTCAATCTGAAATGAGAAATTTCTTGTTCGAAAGCATTATGTTGAGTATACTTTACCAATGCGAGCTCTGCCTCCCGAATTTCGGCGCAAGTTATTGGACCTGATATGCGCTTTTTGGGCTCCGCCGCGGAAAAACGTACGTTTTTTTGAATCGTAATAGAAGAGCAGTTATTCTCTTGAGTCTAGTGTACGACTGATATCGGCTTAACAACTCCCATTCCTTTGAAGTTTGAGATAGGTGTACCGCTGCCTTTGTGGATTTCAGCTCGAGATCCGTCGTATGTTGCGTGATAGTTTTCGAAGAAAAATCGTTGGTGTTTTGTAACCAGTTTGGCCCATACCACCATAAGTGATGCTTAAGAAGCTGCGATGGGCTGATGCCGCGTGATGCGCAGTCTGCGGTCTGGTATGGTGTCCTGCACTGCCGCTACGTGATTGGAAACGAAGACTGACCACCTGCTGGGTGTACCCTGCAACCACGCTAATGTTACCATTGAGTCGGTCCACGCGTAGAGTTTTTCGAATGTGCAGCCGAAACTACTCTGAACCTGACGAACTAGTTTCGCACCTAGATGCGTTGCACAAAGCTCCAAGCGTGGTAGCGTAGTGGTCTTGAGCGGAGCGACCTTGGTTTTAGCAGCCACCAAGGCAACTTGTATCGCACCACTTGTGCTTTGAGTACGACAGTAAAGCGCAGCTGCATAAGCCAGTTCAGAAGCGTCGGTGAAGAGATGAAACTCTGAATCGTTAATATTGTGAGTTCCCAACCAGCGGTTTAACTTTAGTAATGTTAACTTCTGTAGCTCACCGCGGTGATGCAACCATTTCTTTGATACGTCGGCGGGAACTGGTTCGTCCCAATCCACCTTTGATCTCCAAATCCCTTGCAGCCACATCTTAGAACGAATCGTGCATGGCGCGATTAGACCTAAGGGATCGAATATTTTGCTAGAATCCGATAGGAAAACTCGTTTTGTTAGTGTGCCACGCAGTTCATCCAAGTCTACGGCTATAGAGAGCGAGTCGGTATCCGTGCACCAAATTGTACCCAGGGTTCGAATTTCGTTACCGTCCGCCAACAAGTGTGATACTTGTTTAGACGCGTGAGGTATGCGCTCTCTTAGCGTTGAACAATTTGTCGCCCATTTGCGTAGCTCGAACCCACCTTGACTGATTATATTTGATACGTCCTTCTGAAGCATGGTAAGTTCATCAATAGTATGTGACCCGGTAAGCAGATCATCCATATAGAAATCCTTCTTAACCACCTCTACTACCATTTCGTTTGTGTTGGTAGCGTCCGCAGCTGCTCGTTGTAATGAATTGATGGCTAAGTGCGAAGCAGAAGCAACACCATATGTTACTCTCAAAAGTCGGAAATCTTGTATCGCCTCTGATGTATTCTTACGCCAAACTATGCGCTGATAATCGGCGTCTTGCGAAGCAACGTAAACTTGCCGATACATTTTTTCCACATCCGCTATGAGCCCATAGCGATGGGTACGAAATCGCACTAAAATCGAAAAAAGATCTTGCTGCAGCTGTGGACCTACCATCAGCGCGTCGTTTAGAGAGTTTCCCGAAGAAGTCTTCATGGAGGCGTTAAAGACGACTCTCAACTTGGGCGTGGCACTTGTGTCCTTGACCACAGCGTGATGCGGCATATAATATGTATTGGATGTACTTGGACCTGCTAACTCCATGTGACCAAGCTCAACTAGCTCTTTCATGAAATCTCTGTACCCTTTATGAAGTAGAGCTCGGACTGCGGCGTTTCGAGACTCACCGAGCTCGATTCCCTCCTTAAGCGGTAGACGCACAATGTAGCGCCCGTCGTCTGCTCGTTGAGTTGTTTCATCGAAGAGCTTCTCACAAAGGGTTTCTTCCGGTGTGTAATGCTTTCTAGGATTTAGTTCCTCGAGCTCCGAAAACTTACTGACGAGTTGTGTTAGCTGCATGTCGCAGTACAATGCGGGGATGGAAAAAGAATGTGTTTCGGAATTGGATGCGTTGCCAAACAACACCCATCCGAACGCGGTGTTTTGCGCCATGGGTGTGCCGAGCTGTCCCTTTCGCAATCCATTTAACAAAAACTTATCCATCTCATCCATACCGATTAAAATATCTATGGGACCTGGTTTAGAAAAATGTGGGTCAGCTAGAGCCAAGTCGCGAAGGTGTGCCCATGACGATATCGAGACATCGGTGGCGGGAAGATCGTTGGTGATTTTCGGTAAAACGAGTGCGTTAAATTGGAATTTGGTACCCAACGACCGCGGTGCAATTGTGATTTTGCATTCTCCTCATGTATGACCCCCTTGTGATGAGCCGATTCCTGTAACGTAAGCGGATGATGCCTTTCGGGGTAAGCGAAGGCGTTGAACGCAGGATTCTGTAATAAATGAAGCGTGCGAACCACTATCTAGTAGCGCATGAGCGGGTTGCCAAGAATCAGCGTTGTCTCTCAGCAGAACTTCAGCGGTTGCCAATAAAATCACACGCTCAGTATCGGCATAGTGAGATGCAATTCAAGCAAGCGCCTTCTTTCTTTATAGCGGATAGTTTAGACTTAGGGTCAAATTTAATAAATTGTAAGCATGAATATATTTTATGGTCACCTTTTCAGAAGAGACATGCCGACAATTTGTTAAAATGGGATGATGCGGATTTTGGTTTAGTGCATGTTGTGTGTAAAACATTTTTTGTTGACTGAGGTTGTGTTGCATTGACTACTGGGACCATTTCCAATGAGCGAGCGCGTATTTCGAGAAAGTCTCGAAGATCGTTGAACGATGGTAAATCGTCTACAACGAGAGATAACTCCCATTGTTTCCGGGTTTCGTGCGCCAGCTTGGAAACTGTCAAATGCACTAACCAGTCATCCCAAAATTCGATAGGACGCTTAAGCGCGCGTAAAGCTCCGATATGCTGTAAAGTAGCATCTAAAACGAGCTTGATTGACTTGGCTGAATCTTTGGTTTCCTTTTCAATCGAAGTCAAAGCTTTGACATGGCTCTCTACTATTACGCGCATTACTTTGTATCTCGACGTAAGCAAATCCCAAGCTTAACTATAATTGCTATCGCATATGGCTAAGCACTTTACCAAATCGAGCGTTTCGCTTTTTAAGCAATTTCGAAGATATTGTAATTTTTGTCCGTCCGACAGACTCGTATTTGTGTTAACTAACGAGCAGAAGGAATCATGGAACGATAGCCATTCTGTGGCATCACCACTAAAAGACGGCAGTTGTAATTTTGGTAAAGGCACATGAGCGGTTGCACCGTGAACAGGATTTTGTAAGAACTGCGGTTGCTTTTCAGGCATGCAAAGGCGTTTGAAATTTGTTTTGGCTATTGCATACCATTCTTCAGCTTGGACGCGTGACTGCTCCTCTACAGAAGCATTGTCTTCCACTCATGAAAGCTCTACTTCTTCTTGAGCTTTGCAAAAACGTGCCCATTGCTCTTCAAGTAATTGGGAATATGTCGATATGGCATCGGTATCGATTGCAGTTGAATCAGCTTTACTGGTTTGTACATACCTTTTAATTGCATTTAAAGCTGAGTCGCGAACTTTCACTGAAGCCATGTTTGTGAATTTATTTGATGACGATGTTTGTTATGGAACTCCCCAAATGTACTTGAAAAAATATGTATATATGTATGTAGTATGGCTTGACCGATTTGCCTTTGCTAAAATTTATGTATATTAAATCAGACCACTTTATAACTGTTGATGTTGTTGTTGTTGTTAAAGTTGAGCCAATTTATTTCACGAAAAGAGATATGAAATTATGATGAATATGCGGGTTTACAAATCCAGTGCGAAGGATCAGCAAATGGTGTAGCGGATTATGTATGCGGGTTGCGTGTACAGCGTATACAGATGATACGCTTGTTCAAATCAATTAAATAAAGACCGAACAATATTTATACTATTTCACTTAACTTTATTTACAATAATTTAAGCGGTAGAAAAGTATTGCTATGCTCGCGGTATAGTGGACTGTAAGAAGCGAATGACAAAGCGGACAACATGATAATACCAAAATGTCAAATAGCAACTAGTGTTACCATCTAGTTCTAAAATACTTAAGTATGAAATATACAATTTGAGTTGTGGAATTAGAAAGGCAATATATACATATATGCAAATGCAGATTAGGCACGACCAGCCGTTTTTTGAAACGAAAAAAGGCACGAACGAAAAATAGTATGTTAGAAAAAATTTACAAAATTGATATTATTTCAACACCAATAGTAGCCAGCCCAGTACCTACTCATATTTTGTTTACTTCATCAAAAATTTACTTCATTAAAAAACTCAAAATAAGTAAAATTTTGAAAACGTTTATATATCGTTTGTTCAAGCAAATTACTTTAAATTATTTTTAAAAACGTTTAAAGAAATGCTTGTTGGGATGTATGTATAAGTATATTTTTATACATGTATATTTGAATTTTTTTCATTTCAAAAATATGAATTCTTCGCCTCGTTTTTTTTTTACTATTTATGTAAATAATGTACTTTGTATGTCTGCAGCCCGTACTTAAATAATAAATACATTAAGCCTTGTATTGTATTTCTTGGCCTTTTCATTGTTTAATCGACTAAACTGAGATTTTATAACAATTAGTATGCAGAAGTTAGGTAAAGGGGATAGTGACCCGTTGAACCCCTTTAATACTTTTTTTACACACGCTAATACAATTCACTAACACTAACAAAGCACCCGCATGCGCAGAACATACATTTGCACAGTTTCAGCAAATAATAGGGGACTCATGTAACCGTATAAATGTCTTATAAAGTGTGTAAACGTATAAATTTATCTAGTTTGCGCACGAGTTGTCAAATTTTGTATGAAAAATCATTTACACAATTTGTATAAATTTACGCGCACATTTCATTGTGTAAACGCGGTAAACTCAAAGGAATGCAACCGTGCAGACATTACAGACGGCATTTTCATCAAAAATCTCCAACATCAGCAAGTAAAGGCATTTTAGTTTTGATTTTTCACTTAATCTTGGTATTTTTTAATTTGTATAACAATCAAAAAAATTTTTTTGGAAATAATACAGCTGAAAAACAATCAAGTTTATCAAGAGTATTACTAGGTGCGTTCATATAACCGCGTGTGTAAATGGATATAATTTTACACCTTATAAGTTTATATGCTATCATGAGTCCCCCTAATGATTGACAGAAAATTTGCACATTATATGTAACCGTATAAATGCCTTATAAAGTGTGTAAACGTATAAATTTATCTAGTGCGTAAACGAGCTGTCAAATTTTGTATGAAAAATCATTTACACAATAGGGGGACTCATGAAAGCATATAAACTTATAAGGTGTAAAATTATATCCATTTACACACGCTGTTATATGAACGCCCCTAGTAATACTCTTGATAAACTTGATTGTTTATCACCTGTATTATTGCCAAACAAAATTTTTTTGATTGTTGTACAAATTAAAAAATGCCAAGATCAAGTGAAAAATCAAAACTAAAACGCCTTTACTTGCTGATATTGGAGATTTCTGATGAAAATGCCTGCTGTAATGTCTGCAAGGTTGCATTCCGTTGAGTTTACCGCGTTTACACAATGAAATGTGCGCGTAAATTTATACAAATTGTGTAAATGATTTTTCATACAAAATTTGACAGCTCGTTTACGCACTAGATAAATTTATACGTTTACACACTTTATAAGGCATTTATACGGTTACATGAGTCCCCCTAATTTGTATAAATTTACGCGCACATTTCATTGTGTAAACGCGGTAAACTAAAAGTAATGCAACCTTGCAGACATTTTCATCAGAAATCTCCAACATCAGCAAGTAAATGCATTTTAGTTTTGATTTTTCACTTAATCTTGGCATTTTTTTAAATCTGTATAACAATCAAAAAAATTTTGTTCGGAAATAATGCAGCTGATAAACAATCAAGTTTATCAAGAGTATTACTAGGTGCGTTCATATAACAGCGTGTGTAAATGGATACAATTTTACACCTTATAAGTTTATATGCTTTCATGAGTCCCCCTATTATATATACATATGGTTTATTCTTACTGTGGGCGGCAAACTTGAATTTCTGAATGAAAATTTGTGTAAGCTTTATGACAAGCATGTCCCTTTATGTAGTGCTCGGGCTAATATCAATGCTGTTCCTTGGTATAACTTTAAAGCTAGGTCTGCTATAAGGGAACGAAATAGACTTTACGCGAGATCGAAGAGGAGACAAACTGAGTCTGCTTGGTCTATATATGAAATCGCCCGAAACAAAGCCACCGTCATCATAAGAAAATCCAAGCAGATGTATTGCAAACTTGAGGAATCTTAACATACATGGGAAGTGTCAAAAGGATTGTCAAGTCGACCCAGATATCCTAAATGATCATTTTATTAGGTCAAGTGAGTGTCGAGACAGTCATATACCTCTGAACGTTATAAGTCGTTTTGAGCCAGTGAATAAATTTGAATTTAAAGCAGTATCAGAATAAGAGGTTTGTAAAACAATTATGGACATCAAATCTAATGCTATTGGGGAGGATGGGATCTCCTTGAAGTTCATTAAACTCGTTCTGCCATTCATTTTAGGAACTCTCACGCATATTATTAATCATTGCTTCACAACTTCTTGTTTCCCTGTGGAGTGGAAGAAGGCGTTAATTATTCCTGACGCCAAAACAAATATTGCTCTTGAACCTTGCAATTATATGCCAATTAGCATCTTAGCTGCGTTTGCTAAAGTGTGTAAGTCCTTGATGGCGGGTCAAATCTCGGCTTATGTTAAGGAGAACAACCTGTTGAGTTCACTGCAATCTGGATTCAAACCCAAGCACAGTTGCTCTACTGCAAATATCAAAATAGTTTTGATAATAGTGATCTAACCTTTCTGTGCCTCCTTGACTTTTCTAAGGCCTTTGACTCAGTGCAGCACAACCTCCTTTGCAAAAAAAACTCGAATTCTTCTTCGGGTTCTCTACTAAATCTGTCGAGCTTATGGCCAGTTACCTGGAGGGAAGAACCCAGAAGGTAGTTTGCAAAAACTCTGCATCCAAATCTCGTGTTGTCCCATCTGGTGGGCCACAAGGCTCTGTGCTTGGTCCTCTTCTGTTTAGTCTGTTTGTCAATGATTTATTCTCAGTGTGTCAACACATAAATATCCACGCATATGCTGATGACATTCAGTTATACCTATCTAGTCGGGTCGGCCTTGTCGAAGATTTATGTTATAAAATAAATAGTGACTTGTCTACAATCGGGAAATGGGCTTGTGAAAACTGTTTATGCTTAAATGCTGAGAAGTCATATGTCGAGCCCTTCCCGCAATTTAAGTGTAACCAACAAAAAGTAAATTTTACAGTAGAAAGTTTTTTGTAATTATCTTCTGACAAAAAATAGCTACTATCATGAAATTTGGTATGTGTATAAAATATTTCTTCAGCCTACAATTAAGACTTCGGTTTTTGAACACACTGTACCGAAAGTCCTGTTATCTGTACTTACGTTTTTTTGCTGTCGTGTTGGCTCACTTTCCAAACACTATTTTGTTGGTTACCTTAAATTTTAAGTTATCCAATTATATTTTTCAGATAACATAGGGGCACATTAAAGGCGTATTTATTGTAATTTTTTAGTACATATATACATTTTAAATTAAAGGAAATTTATACAATTCCAAATTTGAACACAATATATTAAACAGTATTGTTGTAAACAAAATAATTCAGTCATCTTCGTCGGTCTCAGGCAATGTATCTATTATCTTTCCAGTAGGGATAAGCTAATATATTTATAGTGAAATTGTTTTGGTATTACATTCTTTTCGCAAAGAGCTTTTAGGTCGTTATATTTTGAAGATGAAATGTGTAAGAAGTCATCATACAAGGTAACAGGACCCTTACTAAGTATGAGAGAATTTCGTCTTGACCACACAATTGTACTGAGATCGTATACCTTTCTTTCGCTATCGTCAAAAAAACTATAGGGTAGTTTAACCAATGGAGAATTTTTTTCGAAGATAGCGCAACGCAAAGACGTAAATGATATTTTAGCTGAAGCTGGAAGCAAAGATTGAGAAAAGGTTTTCCAATCTTTAAAATCCGAATTATGAATTGAAATGCATGTATAATTTTCTGGTATAGTTCTTGCGTTCGAAATAATTGTATACCATTCACTTGGAGCCCAGACATTTCTATCGCGAATAAAAGACTCAATAGTGCTATGTATGGAGTACACGGGCATTATGGTATGCCCAGGCAACAGGTAAGTTAATTTAATGTGTTTTATGTTAGCAGCCTTCTCTAAGAAATTTATTATCATTGCTTGTATAGCTCTGTTCCTGTTCTGCCCAACACAACTATCACAATATAGACTTATAACAGAATGAGTCCCCCTTTCATCCACGATATTTAAGTATTGGAAAATTGCACTGGAAATTTCGTTACATCCACGTTTTCCATCCCAATCACCCCATAAAAAGCAATAACCGTTTCTTGTGCCGTTTTCGTAAACGCTTTCATTACAAAAAGCATATTTTCTTGAATAGAAAAGGTTTGCGCTTTTTCCGTGTGGTGTATTCAATACTTTCTGAAGGTCGAAGCTGGCGCACATATACGTGGCATTCTCTTTGCTTTATCTTCGGTCCTCTAAGAAAATTTCTGTCCCGTATGTGCATGTTATGTTCCTCAGTTTGTTGTAAAAGGTTTTGTGTTTCTCTGTCCGAATTCTTATACTTTTCACAAATAATGCATTTGTACTTTTTGGGCAAATGGAAGCCTGTATGGTATTCATTTTTTAAAATGGTACGAAAAACTGTTAGGGATAACTTAGCTTGCTCCTGATTTGTATTTATCAAGTGCTGCGTGTAACACCTATACAAAGTTGGCACGTTTCGAGAGTACTGTGGAAGATATAACTTAGTACTTTTGCTCCTACAATAGTGGGAAGGAACTGCTGGTAGGTGTTCAATGAATGATTTCAAAAGAGCCACATTTATTTCGTCAGACTTATTATGAGGAGGAGGTCTTTTTTTGGTCAGGCAAGAGGTATTTGAAGAGTTGTGTTTTTTTCTAACACATATTAACGTGTTTTGGGAAATATTAAGTGTTTTCAGTAAAAACTGCTGAAAAACTTTAAAACGCTTTTTGTTGTAGGTAATGAAATATGCATAGCTCCACTGTTTTTTAAGGCTATCTGATGTTCTCCTTTGAACGCATTTCCGGGTCATGCACGATAGAAGCCAATCTCTTTCTCGTATTTTGTTGACTAAGCCCCGAAAGTGTTCATTTAGCATCAACCGATCTTGCTCACTAAGCTTTTCACAACAATTGTTTCCACACTTTTTACCTACGCAGGGATTTGGTTTAACTTCATACAGCTTTCGTTGTTTACCCCGAAGTCTTTTAGGAAGTTTTCGTTTCTTCTTGTACATGCATATACAGTATAATTGCAACAATTGCTTTTGCGAACAATATAAATATACACCGCCCATGGAAGCAGAGGTAGAGGGCGGCCCCCACTCCGTTGGAAGGACCAGGTGGAAAACGATTTAAACTCCCTTGGTGTGACCAATTGGCGCCGGTTGGCGGAGCGAAGGAGCGACTGGCGCGCCTTGTTGGACCGTTTAGACGGTTAAGCGCCAATTAAGTAAGTAAGTAAATATACACGATAAAAGTGAAAATAAACATTCACCCCTATTCTGCATTTCGATTACGTTCCCGTTCTACGCTCCGCTTCAATCGAAGTTTGGTATTATGCATTACAACGGAATTGTAAAGAGAAGAGGAAGAGCAAATGATTTTTCGAAATCAGCTGTTGGTACGGAATGTGTGAACATTGGAACAAAATAAATTAAAGAAAATTTTTAAAAAATACTGAAAAACGTTAATATTTTATTATCCACGCCATTTTGTACAAAAAAAAGCAATAGAATATATTGCCGCAGTGTTATATCTTTTTGAGTGAAGTGCTTTCATAATTGTAAGTGTGTTTTTGTCGTTCTTTTGGCCAATTCCCTGCCGTGGCCACCAAGTTTTGTTAAAACGGATTCCTGCACGAATATAGTTGACATTTTCTGAATTTTAAGGATGCTAATTTCATTGCACTGCCCTAAAATACTTTATGAAGATTTATTTATTCTTTCCGCAAGGATTGTTTACGTTTTCGCTTCACCTTCCTCTACTCCGGCAGCTTGCTTTGGCATATATCTGGACCCAACGAACAGACGCAAATTATAGCTGTCTATTATAATGGAATCAATAGCCGCGGCATTATTTATGGAGTTGGAAAGCAACGCATACGAAAATTGCCAGGCGAGAATGGAAAGGCAAATATTGCGAGATTTGTGTAATCCATTTGAGATGAGTGACGAATTGTAAGAAATTGAACTTAAAAGTGGTATAGTTTAATGACTTATTTTCTTATTTAGGTTCATAAAAAACTTTCGACTTAACAAGGATGCTTTCAAGTATGTGTTAGATAATTTTGCGGCGCAAATACGTCCAAGGACTTCGACATCGACATGTTGTTTTTGACCGGGAAACATATAAAAAACAATCATCATCAAGCCTTCTACGTTTCTCAACAAGTTTTACTTACATTTTTGTTAAAATTTTGTTATAAATTAATAAAAAAATAAAAAGAAAATATTTTTCCGCCAACTAATTTGCAACTTAGAAAAACGGAACTACGATCGAAATGCAGAATACAAAAAATCGAACGATTCGAAGTTGGATCGAAAGAGATTGGAACACAGAATACCAAAATTGCCAAATCGAAAAAATTCCAATCCAAGTCGAAATGTAGAATAGGGCTGATTATAAAAATTTGTGAGATGATTCAAATCATGATCATGCAAAACTATCGGTTTTCAGCAAAAAAAAACTAATATCTGTATTTTTGTTCATTACACTTAAATTGCGGGAAGGGATCGATGTGTTGCCCATAAGTAGTAGCCCTGTACATGTTGAAGATATTCCAAAGCTCTTTGCTGGAAATAGTGCCCTCTCGTTTACTGAAAAGATTCGATATTTGGGTTTTGTGATAAACTCCAAGTTGACCTGTATTGACCACGGTAATAAAACTCTAAGCAATGTTTACACCTTTGGAGACCAGAAAAAAGTTAGCTATACAATTGATTGTGCCACACATAACATACTCTGAGCTTGTCTACAGTCAATTAGATTCTGCTTCGAGCCATAAAATTGGTGTTGCATTTAATAATATACGTTATGTCAATGGCCTTAAAAAGTATGACCACTTCTCCACATAAAGATGCAACGTTCTAGGGTGCAGTATTTTTGATTATATTGCTGCACGAAACTGTATATTTATGTTCAAACTTATTGAATTCAAAACACCAAATTATACTTATGAAAAACTAAAATTTTCCAAGTCTTGTAGACACGGCCAGCTAATAATACCACGATATTTATATTTGTCCTCACCGAGGCTGTTTTTTGTTAATGCTGTAAGGCTCTGGAACTCTATTCCTGGTTCTCTCAAGGCTGATATGGGTAGGAGCAACTACAGGAAGTTAATTCATAGTTACTTCAATTCAGTGTAGTTAATGTGGTTACATTATAATTTCATATATATTCTATTCTTTCTTTCCTAATAAACTTAAGCACTTTCTTGTTCTTATTAAACGTGTACTCTAGGTTAAGTATTAAAGTTGTTATAACAATTTAAAATTATATATTTTGTTTTTAAAACTTGCTGATGTACTTAAAAAGACTTTGTCTTACAGATACAACCACTATGTTAAATAAATATAAATATATAGAATGCTCTAGCGAAACGGCGAGACTGAGGAAAGTCCTATCTAAAGGAGATACAGTCCAGAGACTGATAAAAAAGGACGACGGAGGATAGTCAAACAGTAGTGAAGACTCCCTTGAGGCACTACTTAACACACACTTCCCAGCAGGAGGTGATGCGGAAGAGTTATGTTACCACGTCTACAGTCCAATTATGGAGCGAGAGGTACCAGGATTTGTGACAAATATCAAAATTGAATGTTCAATAAAAACGTGTCCTCTGTTCAAATCGCCGGGCCCATATGGGATATTCCCTGCTATGCTGCAGATGGCCGGTGGAACGATTATAGAATGGCTAAGAATACTTTTTGAGGGTTGCATAAAACTGAACCACGTCCCGCAATCTTGCAGAATGGCTCGAATAATCTTCATACCCAAAGCGGGAGAAGCCAGTCATCTGCATCCGAAAGACTACAGGCCTATTAGTTTGACATCTTTTCTACTCAAAGCCATAGAGAGATTAATAGATGTGTATTTAAAGTCAAAAATGATCGAGGAATTATTCTGTTCAACAAAACATGCTTACACCAAAGGTAAGTCAGTCGATATTGCATTGCATAGGGTGCATGCCATAGGTGTTCTGCTGAACATTGCCGGAGCTTTCAACAATGTCTTGAAAAGAGCAATAATAGACAGTCTCAAGATTGATGTTCATCCAGCTTTAGCAAATTGGATCGGCTCCATTTTAAGCTGCAGAATTATCACATCGCAATGGGGTCTGTACGAGGCAACGAAAACTATAAACAGAGGAACGCCACAGGGTGGGGTTTTTATCACCATTGCTGTGAACGCTACTTATAAACCAACTGCTTAGCCGGTCCGACGGAGGACCAGTCAAACTTACGGCAGATGCCTAACAACAATCAGCTTTCTAATGGATCAGGCACATCGGTATGTACATGCCTGGGTATCTGGAGTCAGGTTAACCGCCAGCGCGGAAAAACCCGATCTAGTATTATGTACTAGGAAGTATAAGGTCCCTAATTGCACTAAGCCTAAATTTGGAGGGGTAGCCCTGCAAGAAACTTATAGTACAAAGTACTAGGAAGCGAAGAAAGTCTCCACGGCGCTGTATGCATGCAAGAGGATGCTAGGAGTCACATGGGCCTGTCACCTAAACTCTCTCTTTGGGTATTTACGACAATTGTCAAACCCATAATTTACTATGGGGTTCTTGTTTGGTGGACAGCCACACAAAAAAGTACGTATGTATACCAAAAAACTTGAGAGGGTATGCAGAGTATCAATGATTAGCATAACGGGAGCCATGAAATCTACCCCGACAGCAGCTTTGAATGCCATTCTACACATTTGGCATTCGGATAAATATTTTTTCCACTTGCTATTACTGTGACGTCATGACCTGCATAGGTCATGTTATTCCAATGAAAGGTGATGCTCCGGCCAAAAAGGTATTCTTATCGGAATGCGCTTATGGAAATAGAGAAAGAAGGCAGCCTCCATTGCGCTTTGAGGACCAGGTGGGAAACGATTTAATTTTCCTCGGTGTTACCAATTGGCGCCAGTTAGGCAAACGAAGAAGCGACTTGCTGAACGGCCACAATTGCTTATACGGTTAAGCGCCAATTAAGTAAGCGAAGCTGACATTTTTTTTGTTATATTTCTCAGTTGATACTAAGCGCCCAGCTGCTTGTGTTATTCTTCCTTTATGTAAAACCAACATTATTAATTTGAGCGTTAACACCACTCATCGTGTTTAAAGCAGGCATGCTTAACCAACGAAACGATATCATTTCGTTACGATAATCAACGTTAATAAACGAAACGAAGTCATTTCGTTTCGTTTATTAACGTTAAGATCGTCAAATTAACGAAATGATTTCGTTTCGTTTTCTGCCATATCAAAACGAAATCAAATCGTATGTTGATTATTAATTTCAAACTATGCTGGCAAAGCTGATTGATGGCGGAGTCATTAAAGGTGAAAGCATTAGCCAAGCTGATTGCAACTTTTCTCATGAACTTTGACAGTACGAACATTTCTCAGAGTATTTTTGACATTACCACCAACGAATTACACAAACAAATTACATAGAGTTTGTGTGTGTATGTGCGCTCGTTGTTGCCACCTTACGGCTTCACCATGGCTATAGCATTGCCAGCACAATTCAAACATAAAGTATCACGTTTTCGTTAACGTTAAAAGCTTTTCGTTTCGGTTAAAAACGAGATACAATTTATCTTGATAATTTCTTTATCGATAATATTTCGAAGTGTTTCAACGGAAACGGTGGAAATTTTTTGATAAACGATTAGCTTAACGTTAAGGTGCATCCCTGGTTTAAAGTGTGTAAGAGCCCAAATACCCATGGCATACAATTGTATAAATTACCGCAGCGATCGTTATCAACACTATGCTGATGCCTGATATCGCCCTATACGAATAAGATTTTGCCTGTCAGACACGTATTTCTAATCGCTTAATACATTTTATCTGTCATTTATCATATCGCATTTACACTACATACCATACCAGCCAATTTTACGCTCTTGCCATCCCCACTTACTTGTAAACTTTTTGTATGTCCCACTCAATTATCGGCATTAATACCCAACGCTCCAACAAATTCGCCAAAAAGTTCACAAAACGCTCCCAAAAGTTCAAGGGCTGCTTGAGACTAGTAAATAATAGCGGCACATGAGACTCTTCCGCAGGATTGCCAATTAAACGATTAGTCGCAAAAATAGGTTGTATCATGAAAGAAGCCACAATTGGACAACGAAAATGCGCTCCCAAACCCATTGTATAATCGTTGAGTGCATAACCCAACAACACCAAATCGAAAGCGCCCTCGCCATGTTTACGTAAAAATTCACGCATCTTCGGATGGCTCAGCGTCAGATTGCCAGTGACGGTGTAGCCGTGGACTATATTGAAAATATTTTGATAAAATGATTGTGGTTGCTTGATCATTTGTGCCAAAGTTGAACGATCGAAATGTGCACCATCGCCGAGTTCGATTTGGATGTACTTGTAGGCTGCATTTGGATAGAAGTTCTTCGATACACCGATCACAGTGACATTATGCCCAGCACGTGCTAGGGCATCAGCGGCTGCAGCGTGTATGATCGTATGCGATTGACAGGGTGTGGGAAATAAGCCGAGTATACGTGCACCGTGTGCAGATGTGACACAAAGTGCTAGAAAGACGGTTCCGAAACCGAATAACGCGTTTTGTTTGCGAAAAAACATTAAAAAAAAAACAAAAATTGTTGAAAATTCACTGATCTTAAGCCGTACACTTCTCATGTGGAACTGTTCAACACTGATGACCTGATATGAAACCAATGATGGCATGATACGAAACATTCATTCTCTCTCAATTCGTTTCCAGGAATGGGTCTTAAAGTTCATTCAATTGTAAACATTGGTTCATTCGATTGTAAACAAACTTCATTCGTTTCCAAGAATGGGTCTTGAAGATCAGAGTTGCGTAAACCGCGCAAAAAAAAATCCAAGAAAATCGGTGCGTTTTCATTATTTTTCATTTCAAGTGTATTCAACTACATAAGCGGATCAAAAATTTGTAAAAAAAGGTACAAGAAATAACAAAATTAAATGAGCTGTTATATTAACGCACGAAAAGAGATAAGTACATTTTATCTTAGCTATCAAAAAATTAAATTTCACGTGTTGTCACGGAAAAATTTTTAACGGGTAAAATAATCTTTTTTTTGTATTTGTGATCCTGAAAAAGTTCGAGTTTTTTGATATCCCATTTGACAATCTTGAGTAAGTTTTCGGTGAAAATCATAAATTAAACCTTTACCATGTAAAATACCCCAAAGTTATTCTGAAATGCCCAAATTTGATTTTGAGGATGATGGCATCTATGGTCAATGTTATAAAAAATGCACATTTTCACGCGCTCTCAGAGAGCGAGAAGTTTCATATCATGTCATCATTGTATGAAACTACTCGCTCTCTGAGTGCGCGTGAAAATGTGCATTTTTTATAGCATTGGCCATAGATGCCATCACGCTCAAAATCAAATTTGGGCATTTCAGAAAAACTTTGGGGTAATTTAGATGGTAAAGGTTTAATTTATGATTTTCACCGAAAATTTACTCAAGATTGTCAAATGGAATATCAAAAAACTCGAATTTTTGTCAGTATTACAAATCCGAAGAAAAAAATAACTCTTTGTCACTCGTGGAAAATTTATCAGTGACAACACATTTCAGCGAAGGGCTGCACACGAAACGGGTTTTGGTAGCAACTTTCGATTAGTGAAAAAGTCAGCTTCTTAGTCTTCGCATTGATGTAAATGGATGCATAAAGGCCATGGTTTTGTGGAGCGTTGCGACATTCCATTTTCGACAGCTGAGATAAATTGTAGGTAAACGTATAGGTTAACGCAACATGTTTAATTAACAGCCTTTTGCGGACGACAACGCAGATACTTCACCAAGTGATCTAATTTCGTAATTTCTTATACATTTTTTGCGTTTTTTATTGTATGTGAATATATGTACATATGTATGTACATAAACGTTTTGGTCGCATCAAAGTGAAAAAAGGGACTAGCCGCTTATTCTTATCTTATGGCGGTGCCAGAGCAACAAAGCAAAGCAACGCAATTGAAATATATTATTTCATATTTTTTCACTTATCTACCACAAAATATTTCTACAAAACTTTACCTTTTTTATAAATTTTAATAAGTTTTTATCAGCATACTTGCTGATTTATTTGAAAATAATGAAACCGAACGGATTTCTTGGAGAATTTTTTTGGCGTATTTTAGGCTACTCTATACTATTTTAACGCATTTAACTCACAGTGAAAACCATATAATCTTTTGAAATTTCAGTAAATCGGACCTATGATATAACAGTTAACATAATTTAATGGATAGGGCTTATCGTACATGTCTGCTGTTCCAGGTTCTGTGATCAAAATGGACTGGTTGCATCGGGACTTCATATTTACAAAACCTGTTTTTAGTGATAACTTTTGAATGGGAAATAATATTTACCCTCCGCCATCGAACTAATAATATTTACACTAAAAAAGTATTTTTATCCTTTTTCCCATAATTTCTGAACGCATTTCTACAGTTCTAGGTCAAACTAAAGATTACCGAAATTTTTGGCCCATTTTTAATTTTAGCTGGCACATTTTTTGTTCTGGCAGCTGCTTCAGCTGGCCCGAGGGATTTATCTGTGATTGTTGCCAGCTCAAATTTGAGATAAATCCCTCGTGAGAGCGCAAAAAATGAGAGAGTTTCGTATCAAGTCATTTTTGATCTGCGCATTTGCAAATGGAATATATCGTTCATTTACTTCAAGAGTGTCATAACTAAAAAAATACAACTTTTGAGTTTATAACTAAAAACGTCTTCAGTTTCATGATCGATGTTGTACAAAAAAGTCGTTTTAAATCGTTAAAAATAAAGGCTAAAGATAAAAATTTAAAACATTGCCTCTACATACACAACATGCCATATATTTGAAGAGCTTTTCTAAAAATTTTCGTTTTGGATTTATGACATATATGTATGTAAACGCAATAGCAAAGATGACTTGATACGAAACATGTGTTTACGCTCTCATTTTTTTCGCTCTCACGAGGGATTTATCTCAAATTTGTGCTGGCAACAATCACAGATAAATCACTCGCGCCAACTGAAGCGGGTGCCAGAACAAAAAATGTGCCAGCTAAAACGAAAAGCTGGCCAAAAATTTCGATAAACTTTAGTTTGACCTACAACTGTAGAAATGCGCTCAAAAATCATGGGAAAAAGGATAAGAATACTTGTTTTAGTGTAAATATTATTATTTCGAAGGCGGAGGGTAAATATTTTTTCCCGTTCAAAAGTTATCACTAAAAACAGGTTTTGTAAATATGAAGTCCCGATGCAACCGGTGCAGTGAAATAACTCCCACGAAATAACTCCCAATGAAATAAGTCCCAATAAAAATGAAATAACTCCCAACTTTAATAAATGAAATAACTCCCAAAGAAGGAAATGAAATAACTCCCAATATTTGCCAGTTATTTCATAATGAAACCACAAAAAAAAAATGTTGCTAGATTATCATGACGGAACGATACAAGGAGGCATCATGGCGACATACCTACAAAGATAAATACAAATTCCATGTACTTTGTTTTTGTAAATTCGATGGACAAATGTCAAAATCGTACTGCGCCAGAAGTTGATGTATCAAATCAAATAAAAAAAGGTTTATAATCAGCTGTCCCATGCTGCCACCTAGTATCGTTCCGCCATGTCGGTTATACATGTGTAGTACACAAAGAGATATCTCTTTAAAAACCACAGAGAGAGCTTCTAACTTTATTCGAACACTAAAGCTGGAGACATTGGTGCTTTATCGGTAACCGTATCGGTAACCTTTTAACAGCTGATTCGACCAACTTTATGAGAATCAATGCAATCGATTATTGGTGCCGCTAAGGTCGTAACCGTATCGTAGCCAACCAATTGGGTTTTGGTTTACCGTCGTAACGATAAACAGCTGATTACGTTAGGGATACGGATACAGCGATACGACATACGGCACCAACGACTCCCGCTTAAGCATTATGTATGCAGTTACGTTCCGCAAACAATATGGCTCACTGAAGCTCAAACAGGGTGTTGAAGAAATGCTCCGGTCTTAATCTTTAGGGTCAGCATCTAGTCTCATTGGGCAGAGAGCACAAGTGTTGATCATTGTGAATGATAACTAAGTGTGATATCTTATCTGTCAAATGCCTGACAGGATGTTCAATATGGCTACTTTTTAGCGTTTTGACAGGGTGTTCAATATGGCGGCGCCTATCTTCAGCGGGTGATAGAAAGAGATACAGAATGAGACAGCGATAGTCAAATACAAATCAGGTGATCCAATCACTTTGGAATTTTGACGTCTATGCAGAAGATATCACACTTAGTTATCATTCACAATGGTGTTGATCAATCGTGACCATGTTCGGAATACACTGCTAAATTACAGAGCATACATTTTTTCCGCCACAATCTCATCGTCTTTATGGCCTCGTCACACGAACTTTTTCATTTAGATGCGTTCAACGCAATCGTATGCAAGATGAGTAGATTTTGCGCATTTTTATGAAGAACGGCGGACCGAGCGACACTACCGCCATCTGACATGCAAAAGTTGGCAATCTTCAACTTTTCTTACATGTGAAGCATAAGAAGAAGAATTAGACATTTGGTTTGGCTATGAATGATTTCACACTTTGCAGGTACAGATTTTTATCGGAGCATTTAAAATGTATTAATTTCAAAATTTCCTTCTTTTTGTTGTGTTACCTAACTTGCGGAAATGCCTTTTTTGTTAAAAATCTCACGAATCGGAAAAATTCCCACGTTTTGGCATCACTGTGCCTGAGTTGGTTGTTGTGTAATAATGTCAATGGAAGTGTCTGGAATTTACATTAATTCGCTTTTGAAACATTAAAAAAGTCACACAAACAACAATCCTTCAAAAATAAAAACTAAGTGACACCAGAAGCCAGTGTGCAGTCTAAATACCCATCATAGGCCTACAGTCCTCCCTGTTTAACGACAAAAGTAACTTTGTTTGTCTAAGCTTGTAAGACCATCTCATGATCTTCGGCAATTTACAGCCCCGCGCTTGCGTTCCACGCCTTTTCTGCTTAGTCGATGATATAAAACTCTCGCCTTCTCTTGCAATACACAATCTAATTGGGACGTCTACGGTACAAGCTACGAGGTATGCACCCTTTTTAGCTAGTTTATTCGGGACCCAATATAGATGTATGTTTCCCCTATCCCGATTCTTTCCAGGGATTGCTTACACTCTAACACACTTTAAAGTGTTGTGATATACGAGATTATTGCCTTAATTGCAGCTTGGCTGTCAAAATAAAAGTTGACGCGGCTGCGGTTTAAGCTATTTTCTTCCAGTGATCCTACTGCTTTGGTAACGGCTACAACTTCCGCCTGAAAAAAAAACGCTACAGTGATCTTGCAGCTTGTAGGATCTGTTTATTTCCGCATTGGCACGTGTATCACCTCGTCTGCCATTTTGCACCCTTGCGCTAACCATCTACCTCTATTGTGCCTCTAAGAGTCCCTTCAAGGCGCAGGTACGGATATAGGTAGTCTGTTCGTTCTGTATTTGATGGCGATATACGACTATGGTCGTGCGCTCAAGCAGCTCTGAGGCATTGGGTTTCGTTGCAGTTGTTAACACTATGTTCTTCGCCACCAGGTCCTGGGATGTGTTGTGTTATAATATAAATACAAAATTGTTTAAATCGGGCATGTTTAACCAACGAACCGATATCATTTCGTTACGATAATTAACGTTAATAATCGAAAAAAAGTCATTTCGTTTCGTTTATTAACGTTAAGAACGTCAAATTAACGAAATGATTTTGTTTCGTTTTCTGCCATATCAAAACGAAATCAAATCGTTTATGTTGATTATTAATTTCAAACTATGCTGGCAAAGCTGATTGATGGCGGAGTCATTAAAGATGAAAGCATTAGCCAAGCTGATTGCAACTTTTCTCATGAATTTTGACAGTACGAACATTTCTCAGAGTATTTTTGACATTACCACCATTGAATTACACAAACAAATTACATGGACTTTGTGTGTGTATGTCCGCTCGCTGTTACCACCTTACGGCTTCGCCATGGCTATAGCATTGCCAGCACAATTCAAACATAAAACATCACGTTTTTGTTAACGTTTTTAACGTTAACGAAATCTTTTCGCTTCGGTTAAAAACGAGATACAATTTATCTTGATAATTTCTTTATCGATAATATTTTGAAGTGTTTCAACGGAAACGGTGGAAATTTTTTGATAAACGCTTAGCTTAACGTTAAGGTGCATCCCTGTTCTTGTTCGTTTTTTTGTGGATGCTATTTTGCACTGTTGTACTTCTTAGGTCCAAGAAAGGTGTAGTAGCTGCTAACGAAAACTGCGTAAAATTTTTATCGTAAAATTACAAAGAAATGCCCTTATTTACTTTCAAACGAGCACTTAATTACATCCCTCTTTAAATTCGTTCAAAAAATTTACCATCACAGCAACCCATATCTGATATTCCGCTCCTTTTTTGTTTCCCTGCGTCGCTTCCAACGACAGCAACCCCGGTAATTTTGCCACTTCCTTCAGTGTCAAACGCATGTTCCACGCAGGTTTCACTGAGTTCCACAATAGTTTGACACTGACCGAAGTGTCAAACTGCAATGTGTTAGAAAGAGAAGGGAATTGCTTCCTTCTCATACATATCATACTTGTAAACCTGTACTGTGGTCATGACTGACCAGAGGAGAGAATGGTTAGATCTTGTAGTCATAGTGTACAAGTACAGGTGTGTTGACTTATCTGTCAAGCATTCTGACAGGCACTCGCTGGATTCGGAATGACAGCGAATTCAAAATGGATACCATTACCGAATGCTCCGAATGATTGAAAAATTGAAAAAGTCCATACGATTGGTAGTCAAAAATGTTGTCGTTGAGACTAAAAATGCGACTCTAGACCTGAGATTTCCATCAGGTGAGCGAGGCTGTTTGTAGTTTTGACGTTTATCGCTTAGTGAACACACTTGGTATAGGTACACTATGCTTGTAGTATCTTTAACGTATTTGGATGTTTGGCTTCCTAATGGCTTCATTTTGTATTGCGAACGATTCGCCTTCAAACGGCTTCGTCTAGCAATGGTATTAGGGCTGACTACATTCACGACGGCGGTGTAGCCGCCACATCTGTCATATTATTTTTACACATGTTCTTATGAGCGTCGTTATTTTCGGCACGACAGAGCAGCACGCCAATCAATCACGAAAGCCGTTGTAGCCAAATTGAACCTAATTCTATTTTTGGGAAGCGACAATGAGTGGTGTCTTTTTTATTTTATCAATAAAAACTAAAATAGAAATAAGTAACAGATAATAAAAGCTAAAATCATTCTTTTGGGCATTTTTAAACATAATTCATATTTTTTTCAAAATTTTTGGCTACTGTTTGCTGTAATTTATATTGGTGGCTGCCGCTTTCAAAGTAATCTAGAAGCCAATGCTTGGCTACGGTTGTCGTCAAGCTTTGCTTTATTGTCGTTGTGGTCTGTAGACGCCGTGTTGAATGTGATCAGCCCTATTCTCTATCATTTTTTAGCTGCAGACAATGGTGTTTTATCGGTACCGTATCGGTAACCTTATAACAGCTGTGGTTACGATTGGATACGCTTTGGATATATGGGGTTGGTTTCCCTCTTCACCATAAAAATGAAACACTCTACCCTTCCTTTAAAAATTCACAAATGGCTTTTATTTAATGTTGTAACTCATATAGCTAACATAAACTATTCACTTTGATATCTCTATATCTATAAATAGACTTTTAATTTATATGTTAAAATCACTCAAAACTTCACAAGCGAATATTTTCACGACAATGGTAGCGATAGCAAGACGGTAATTAGCATTGTAAATTTTACCAAGTAGCGCAACTAACAGCTGATCGGTGAAAATTCGCACATTCACACGAACAGTTCTCGACTCAGTTTCAAAACAAAACTTTAGATTATTTAACTCAAATTTTAAAGTGAGATAATCTTTACGAGTTTATGTACATAGAATATATAAGGCATTTTTGTTGTTATTAAAACAGTAGTTTTATTTTTATTAAAGCTTTTATCAATTTTTTTTTTAATTTCCGAACACCATTCCTTCATTTTATGACATTCGACTGCCTAGTCCACTGCCTTCCACTCTATTCGCAACATAACCTCTGTTTAAGTTGCCAAACTATATAGTAAACAATGGTAATTACCGAACTAAACTTACATATTAAGCAATAAAATTTTCAGCCTCCTGCGCAGCTAGGAAACGGTAACTATTTATATGTTCGTATGTATGTAAAAGGAATGTACAAAGTTGAGTGCACGGTATTTACAATACACAAAAATTTATAAATTCTTTGTTTAGAGGGTGGTTCATGAAGGTAAGTTTTTTAAGACATTTGCAGGGTATTTCATTAGGTAAGTATTTTTGCAAAAGGTAGGTATATTAGCAAACGTAAGTATCTTAAAAATAGTTAATATTTCATTAGGTAAGTATTTTTAACAAAAGGTAAGTATCTTAAAAATAGTTATTATTTCAATACTTCATGTTACAAATAAATTTGTAAAATCATTGTATACTACAATTTATAGGTCAATTAAATTTGGGCTCATGTCTCCAACAAGCTGATTCGACCGACCTTATGGGAATCAATGCAATCGATTATTGGTCGTAACCGTATCATAGCCAACCAATTGGTTTTTGGTTTACCGTCGTAACGATAAACAGCTGATTACGTTAGGGATACGACTACAGCGATACGACATACGGCACCAATGACTCCCGCTTTTCGTTTGGTACGCGTGTACGCGTGTTAAAAAACACGGCTTATGTCAAACAGGAAGGCGAAGGCAATTGTCAAATGATATGTTGCCATCATTTAACATAGTGGCATAGTGCAAATACACTAGCAATTCGTCTCTGAGTCGAAACGAATGTTCGTTTCGTAATAGGTAATAGAGAATGAGGACTTAAATTTCGTTAGGCAAGGTGCACACGAGGCTACGCGTCATAGACGCTGCAGGCGAAATTTTTACGCTTTGATGCCGAACACATGTATTTGAATGAAGAGCTGCATGCGAGGCGTCAGCTGCGTGAAAGCGACAAAGCATGATATTTTCGTGTAGTTAAGCGTACAGCAATGTTGGTCGCTGAGCGTACGTACGCTTGAAAAAAAGGAAGAACAAGATGTTTGTTTACATTTTTTTGTATGCAAATTTGTGTAATTGGTTAAAAAATGTTACTTTAGTTAATAAAAGTGCGTGAAAGGTATATTAAAAGGCTAAAAAGTGTTGGAAACTATAAATCACCCTTTTCTCCAGTCCGAGGTGGTTTAAAATTGCCTTTCATAATTTCCAAAGGCACGGGGATGCAAACAACGTTTAATACCTATTTTCCTTTGGTTTCGGGGACGGATATAGCTGAAGAAATTTAATTTTTTATTTTTTTCTATAATTCAGGAATGCTTAACCAACGAACCGATATCATTTCGTTATGATAATTAACGTTAATAAACGAAACGAAATGACTTTGTTTCGTTTATTAACGTTGATTATCGTAACGAAATGATATCGGTTCGTTGGTTAAGCATGCCTGCTATAATTGTTTGATTTTTGTAGGGACGCTCGAAAATAGCTTGGTGTGCAGATCTTGAGTCGTAGAGAAATTGTAGCTATATGAAATATCTTGTACGCGTCTATGACGCGTAGTCTCGTGCATAGTGTACCTATACCAAGTGTGTTCACTAAGCGATAAACGTCAAAACTACAAACAGCCTCGCTCACCTGATGGAAATCTCAGGTCTAGAGTCGCATTTTTGGTCTCAACGACAACATTTTTGTCTACCA
This sequence comes from Eurosta solidaginis, assembly GCF_040869045.1. Classification (NCBI taxonomy): domain Eukaryota; kingdom Metazoa; phylum Arthropoda; class Insecta; order Diptera; family Tephritidae; genus Eurosta; species Eurosta solidaginis. Next base: position 9,764,804 of record NC_090322.1, read on the forward strand.
ATCGTCTCGACTTTTTCAATTTTTCAATAATTCGGAGCATTCGGTAATGGTATCCATTTTGAATTCGCTGTCATTCCGAATCCAGCGAGTGCCTGTCAGAATGCTTGACAGATAAGTCAACACACTTGTACTTGTACACTATGGTCTCGTGTGCACCTTGCCTTACATGAAATAACTTGCCATTTGTCACTTGGCACCATAGCGGAACGATACAAGGTGGCAGCATGGTGACATACCTACAAACATAAATAAAAATTTCATGTACTTTGTTTTTGTAAATTCGATGGACAAATGTCAAAATCGTACTGCGCCGTATTTTGATGTATCAAATCAAATAAAAAAAGCTTAAAATCAACTGTCCCATGCTGCCACCTTGTATCGTTGCGCCCTGCTTGGCACACAGTCACTGTCACGTGCCTTGAAACTTCATTTAAAGAAATTACTTACTTGTAAATCTTCAATAAATAAGGCTCCATCACGGGCAAAATAATCCATGGTTCAAATAAATTAATTACAAAATTCTCCAAACGTCCCCAAAATGTCTCAGGTCCCTTGGGATTGCCAAACATGAGTGAGCCATGAAATTTTTCCGCAGGATTTCCTACCAAACGATGCACACTGTACGTTGGCTGTATAACAAATGATAGCACAATGGGACAACGAAAGTGTGCGCCCAACCCCATGGCATAATCACTCAAGACGTAACCTAACAGCAAGATATCGAAATTCCCCTCGCTATGGGTACGTAAAAATTCACGCATTTTTGGATGACTGAGTGTTGAATTGCCAGTATGAAGAAAACTTATCATAATATGAAATATTTTCTCATAAAATGCTGGCGATTTATTAACTATATTCGACACAGTAGACTGATGCGACTTTTCACCTTCATCCAAATCGATTTGTATATAATTGTACTTTGCTGAAGGAAGTACATTTTTCGATAATCCGATTACGGTGACGTTATGTCCAGCACGCGCTAAGGTATCGGCAACAGCGGCATGTATGATTATATGAGATTTGCTAGGTGACGCAAAAAAGCCGAGTATGTGTGCAGCTTGCGTGGGTGCCGCTGCCAGTATGATGTAACAAAACCCAAAGCCAATTAACACATTTGAGAAGCGAGCGAACATTTTGACGCTTTAACCAACGAGATCACTCGCGTGACTGAATTCGGCTTAATAGCAATGCGCTATTGGTTAATAAAACGCGATATTGAAAAGAGAGTTGCTCTTAATTATCTTAAAAAAAAAAAAATCATTATCTCTCAATAAAAATTAAATGTTATTTTATGCTTTTTGAACTTTGAAGCCATTGGACGCATTCAATATATACAACTGATAAGTGATAAATTGTCCAACTGTGATAATAGAAATTGTGAATGAATGAATAACGTGTTAATTCAATTGTCAGATAAAAAAAAACATAAAAAAAAGAAATATTAAAGAATTTCGCACACTTGTATTTTAACACTAAAACGTAAGACTTGATTCATAAACAACACTTCGAAATGTCAAGCAACTGTCAAAGAGCCAGATCAGTGAATGTAAATTTGTAAAATTTGCAATATATTGCAAGGCCACCTTAAAGATTAATGTGTTATCAGAGTCTAAAAATAGTGACAGAGAGTTTATTATAGCTGAAATATCTGATAACATAAATAAAATGCTAGTATCCTGTGTATATAACCAAAATATATGTTACTTGTTAGATTCCTTTTTTTCTGAGTTATCTTCGTTTTTAATAGACTTCGAGCGTTTTGTTATTTGTGGTGACTTTAATGTTAATTTACTCTTAAATGACTCATATGTAAATAAATTACTTGACCATATTTCAACTGCTGGCCTTACTATATTCAACAAACATGTACCAACACGATATGCACATAATTCGACTCCAAGCTTGTTGGACCTGATTATTACGTCAAGTCTTGACCATATTACAAAATTTGACCAATTCAGCTTTATTTTTGACCATGATTTAATTTTTTGTTCACTAGATGTTACGTTCGATCGTCCTGTTGACACTGATACCATTGTTTTTCGTGATCTTAGGGCTGTTAACGTGGATGCTTTGTTTGTTGATTGGATTTTGTGTTGGTTTATTCTTACTGTGGACGGCAAACTTGAATTTCTGAATGAAAATTTGAGTAAGCTTTATGACAAGCATGTCCCCTTATGTAGTGCGCGGGCTAATATCAATGCTGTTCCTTGGTATAACTTTAAAGCTAGGTCTGCTATAAGGGAACGAAATAGACTTTACGCGAGATGGAAGAGGAGACAAACTGAGTCTGCTTGGCCTATATATAAAATCGCCCGAAACAAAGCCACCGTTATCATAAGAAAATCCAAGCAGATGTATTGCAATTATAAATTAAACCCGTCACTTCCGTCAAAAGATTTATGGCGAAACTTGAGGAATCTTATCATACAAGGGAAGTGTCAAAAGGATTGTCAAGTTGGCCCAGATATCCTAAATTATTATTTTATTAGGTCAAGTGAGTGTCGAGACAGTCATATACCTCTGAACGTTATAAGTCGTTTTGAGTCAGTGAATAAATTTCAATTTAAAGCAGTATCATAGTAAGAGGTTTGTAAAACAATTATGGTCATCAAATCTGATGCTATTGGGGAGGATGGGATCTCCTTGAAGTTCATCAAACTCGTTCTGCCATTCATTTTAGGAACTGTCACGCATATTATTAATCATTGCTTCACAACTTCTTTTTTCCCTGTGGAGTGGAAGAAGGCGTTAATTATTCCTGTCACAAAAACAAATATTGCTCTTGAACCTTGCAATTATAGGCCAATTAGCATCTTAGCTGCATTTGCTAAAGTGAGTCCTTGATGGCGGGTCAAATCTCGGCTTATGTTAAGGAGAACAACCTGTTGAGTCCACTGCAATCTGGATTCAAACCGAAGCACAGTAGCTTTACTGCAAATATCAAAATAGTTTTGATAATAGTGATCTAACCCTTCTGTGCCTCCTTGACTTTTCTAAGGCCTTTGACTCAGTGCAGCACAACCTCCTTTGCAAAAAAATCGAATTCTTCGGGTTCTCTACTAAATCTGTTGAGCTTATGGCCAGTTACCTGGGGGGAAAAACCCAGAAGATAGTTTGCAAAAACTCTGCATCTAAATCTCGTGTTGTCCCATCTGGTGTGCCACAAGGCTCTGTGCTTGGTCCTCTTCTGTTTAGTCTGTTTGTCAATGATTTATTCTCAGTGTGTCAACACGTAAATGTCCACGCATATGCTGATGACATTCAGTTATACCTATCTAGTCGGGTCGGCCTTGTCGAAGATTTATGTTATAAAATAAATAGTGACTTGTCTGCAATCGGGAAATGGGCTTGTGAAAACTGTTTATGCTTAAATGCTGAGAAGTCATATGTCGAGCCCTTCCCGCAATTTAAGTGTAACCAACAAAAAGTAAATTTTACAGTAGAAGGTTTTTGTAATTATCTTCTGACAAAAAATAGCTACTATCATGAAATTTGGTATGTGTATAAAATATTTCTTAAGCCTACAATTAAGACTTCGGTTTTTGAACACACTGTACCGAAAGTCCTGTTATCTGTACTTACGTTTTCTTTGCTGTCATGTTGGCTCACTTTCCAAACACTATTTTGTTAGTTACCATAAATTTTAAGTTATTCAATTATGTTTTTCAGATAACATAGGGGCACATTAAAGCCGTATTTATTGTAATTTTTTAGTACATATATACATTTGAAATTAAAGGAAATTTATACAATTTCAAATTTGAACACAATATATTAAACAGTATTGTTGTAAACAAAATAATTCTGTCATCTTCGTCGGTCTCAGGCAATGTATCTATTATCTTTCCAGTAGGGATAAGCTAATATATCCATAGTGAAATTGTTTTGGTATGATATTCTTTTCGCAAGGAGCTTTTAGGTCGTTATATTTTGAAGATGAAATGTGTAAGAAGTGACCATACAAGGTAACAGGACCCTTACTAAGTATGAGAGAATTTCGTCTTGACCACAAAATTGTACTGAGATCGTTCGCTATCGTCAAAATAACCAAAGTGTAGTTTAACCAATGGAAAATTTTTTTCGAAGATAGCGCAACGTAAAGACGTAAATGATATTTTAACTGAAGCTGGAAGCAAAGCTTGACAAAAGGTTGTCTAATCTTTAAAATCCGAATTCACTGTGAGTTATATGCGTTACAATATTTTACTAATTAATTTAATCAAAATGTAAATTTTACTTAGATTTGTTTATATTTAACTCTACTAGTCGTATTATTGTAAAATAAGTTTAAAGAAATAAATATTTTACTACTATCATTTTATTAAATGATTGAAACTATAATCGCCGAAATGTATGCCAAAAATCCCTATATTCAGATCTATTCATTTTTGTTTGTAGAGGCATCATTGATACATGTTATAAAAAATGTGCATTTTGACAGCGCTCTCTCCAAACAAAGAGTTGCAAATTCATTCATCTATGTTCTCTGCTACGAGCTCATCGTTGTTAAGAGTATACCCAACATACTCAAGGTTTCTAGAGCAGGGCTATTCAAAACTGAAAGTGCACCTGTATTAGTGAGAGTGCGGGTGAATTTATTTTTCATTTAGTCGCTTACTAGCAGTGTTGCCAGGTTAGCCTTTTCGAAGCTATTTAGCCTTTTTTTTTGCCTTTAGCCTCGAAATTTTGTGTTTAGCTTCGTGACTTTTTTCTAGCCTTTTTTACTCCGAATATATTTTTAAAAATTTCTAAAATAAAATAATTTCAATAGTTCCTGTGAACACCTAATACCTAATAATATGAGTTCTCTACAAAAGATTAATTCTTTTTCTGCTGAAAATTCGTTGATAATTTCAAAGCCAGATGTATTTTCTTACTTTGAAAAAGAGAAGTATAGTTATTCTTCAAGTCAAACAGCACTAATAGAGCTGCAGTGGCGAAAACTTGTAACAATACAATGTTTATACAATACAAATGTACACTCCACCATGGAATTTTGGACTTCCGAGAACATAAAAATGCATTAAACGAACCTTCTTTTTTAGAACTTGTCGAATTCATATTTAGTTTTTTAGTATTACCACTCAGTAACGCGGAGGTTAAAAGTGTTTTTGGTGGCATGAAAATTCTGAAAACTAAATTAAGGAACAAACTAAAAATTAAAATGCTTAATGCGCTGCTTAATATTAGATGCTCGTTAAAACGCTTATCTAAATGTTGAATGACTTTGAAATTACCTATGATCTCATATCTATGGTAAATAGCCAAACTTTATACCCAGACGTAAGCTCTTCTGATTCTTCATACGGGGAATATTTTATATAAATAATTAGTTTGTAATATTTTTTTATGTATATACACATATGCAATCATTTAAAGTAATTCCATGTGCTAGTCAAAGAAAATGTGCCTGATATGTTTTGAAACAGGAAGTTATGCTTAAGTTAAGTTTATAGGTTTTTATATAAAAAAAATTTAATGAATTAACCAAAAAATTTCTGGCCTTTTTTTAGCTTCTTTTTTTTCTAAATTTAGCCTTTTCTAACCTTTTTTTTTGCCAATCTAGCTTCTTTTTTTTGCATCACCTGGCAACACTGCTTACTAGCACTGATGACCTGATATGAAACTTCTCGCTCTCTGAGAGCGCGTGAAAATGTGCATTTTTTATAATATTGGCCGTAGATGCCATCATGCTCAAAATCAAATTTGGGCATTTCAGAATAAATTTGGGGTATTTTACATGGTAAAGGTTTAATTTATGATTTTCACCGAAAATTTACTCAAGATTGTCAAATGGGATATCAAAAAACTCGAACTTTTGACAGGATTACAAATCCGAAAAAAAAAACTCTTTTTCACCCGTGGAAAATTTATCAGTGACAACACCTTTACCGGAGAGCTCCACACGAAACGGGTTTCGGTAGCAACTTTCGATTTATATAAAAGTCAGCTCTTTAGTCTTCGCATTGATGTAAATGGATGCATAAAGGCCATGTTTTTGTCGAGCGTTGCGACATTTCATTTTTGACAGCTGAGATAAATTGTAGATATACGTATAGGTTAACGCAACATGTTTAATTAACAGCCTTTTGCGGAAGATAACGCAGATACTTCACCAAGTGATCTAATTTCGTAATTTCTTATACATTTTTTGCATATGTGGATATACATATGTTTGTACATAAACGTTTTGGTCGCATCAAAGTGAAACAAGGGGCTAGCCATTCATTGTTATCTTATGGCGGTGCCAGAGCAACAAAGCAAAGCAACGCAATCGAAATATGTTATTTCATATTCTTTCATTTATCTACCACAAAATATTTCTACAAAACTTTGCCTTTTTTTTTTAATTTTAATAAGTTTTTATCAGTTTACTTGCTGATTTATTTGAAAATAATGAAACCGAACGGATTTCTTGGAGTTTTTTTTGCGTATTTTAGGCAACAAGAGAAGAACAAATAGAACCGAAATCGAAGATGTAGTTCACTTGTTCAGTTGAGAGACCCGGTCAATTGAACAAGTTCAGAACGAAACGGCCCAACTCTACAGCAAGCATATGTATCGCGCATAATTATTCATACATATTTTGATACCGATGAGCCGATACCAATCACGGATGGTACTTGGCGTAGCACCATCCAAGCATAGATGAATGGATTTGCAACTCTTTGTGTCGAGAGAGCGCTGTCAAAATGCACATTTTTTATAACATTTATCAATGATGCCTCTACAAACAAAAATGAATAGATCTGAATATAGGGATTTTTGGCATACATTTCGGCGATTATAGTTTCAATCATTTAATAAAATGATAGTCGTAAAATATTTATTTCTTTAAACTTATTTTACAATAATACGACTAGTAGAGTTAAATATAAACAAATCTAAGTAAAATTTACGTTTTGATTAAATTAATTAGTCAAATATTGTAACGCATTTAACTCGCAGTGAAAACCATATATTATTTTGACATTTCAGTAAATCGGACCTATGATATAATAGTTAACATCATTTAATGAATAGGGCTTATCCTACATGTCTGACGTTCCAGGTTCTATGATCAAAATCGACTGGTTGCATCGGAACTTCTTATTTACAAAACCTGTTTTTAGTGATAACTTTTAAACGGGAAATAATATTTACCCTTCGCCTTCGAAGAACTAATAATATTTACACTAAAACAAGTATTTTTATTCTTTTTCCCGTAATTTTTGAACGCTATTCTACAGTTGTAGGTCAAACTAAAGTTTACCGAAACTTCTGGCCCGTTTTTCGTTTAAGCTGGCACATTTTTTGTTCTGGCACCCGCTTCAGCTGGCGCGAGGGATTTATCTGTAATTGTTGCCAGCACAAATTTGAGATAAATCCGTCGTGAGAGCGCAAAAATGAGAGAGTTTCGTATCAAGTCATCTTTGGTGCCAAGCGGCGAGTAACTCAATTAACGACGACAGCACTGATGACATGATACGAAACATTTATTCTCTCTCAACTCGTTTCCAGGAATGGGTCTTGAAGTTCATTCGATTGTAAACAAAAGTTCATTCGTTTCCAAGAATCAGATGGCTATAGAGTTGCCTAAACTATCAAAAAAAAAAAACTCCAAGAAATCCGTTCGGTTTCATTATTTTCCAAAAAATCAGCAAGGTGATAAAAACTTATTAAAATTTATAAATAAGGCAAAGTTTTGTAGAAATATTTTGTGGTAGATAAGCGAAAAAATATGAAATAATATATTTCGATTGCGTTGCTTTGCTTTGTTCCGCTGGCACCGCCATAAGATAACAATGAACGGCTAGCCCCTTTTTCACTTTGATGCGACCAAAATGGTTATGTACATACATATGTATATCCACATACAATAAAAAACGCAAACAATTTATAAGAAATTAGATCACTTGGTGAAGTATCTGCGTTGTCGTCCGCAAAAGGCTATTAATTAAACATGTTGCGTTAACCTATACGTACACCTACAATTTATCTCAGCTGTCGAAAATGGAATGTCGCAACGCTCCACAAAACCATGGCCTTTATGCATCCATTTACATCAATGCGAAGACTAAGAAGCTGACTTTTATATCAATCGAAAGTTGCTACCAAAACCCGTTTCGTGTGCAGCCCTTCGATGAAAGGTATTGTCACTGATAAATTTTCCACAGGTGAAAAAGAGTTATTTTTTTCTTCGGATTTGTAATTCTGACAAAAATTCGAGTTTTTTGGTATCCCATTTGACAATCTTGAGTAAATTTTCGGTGAAAATCATAAATTAAACCTTTACCATGTAAAATACCCCAAAGTTTTTCTGAAATGCCCAAATTTGATTTTGAGCATGATGGCATCTATGGCCAATGTTATAAAAAATGCACATTTTCACGCGCTCTCAGAGAGCGAGAAGTTTCATATCATGTCACCATTGGACGACAGAGCGAATCATATGCGTGTGAATTGAGAGGGCACAATTGTTCTATGAAATGAATAGCCCGAGTTTTAAATAGCGATCTGAGATGAGTGCCCGGGAACCTACATACCAAATTTCATCAAGATACCTCAAAATGTACTCAAGTTATCGTGTTAACGGACAGACAGACAGACGGACGGACACAGCTAAATTAATTCATTTTTTCGCCCAGATCATTTTGATATATAGAAGTCTATATGTATCTCGATTAGTTTATGCCGTTACGGGGTACAGTTATGCGAACAATTAATATATTCTGTGAGCTCTACTCAGCTGAGTATAAAAACAGATAATAGTGCACGCTGGTTTACAGAGAACCAACTTATAGTTAGCTTGTCATTAGCTTCTTTTCCTGCTAGAATACTCTTAACATCTCCTTTTCATTACTTACTTGTACATCTTCAAATTTTCCAAGTCAAGTGCAGGCGTAATAATCCATTGTTCAAACAAATTTGCCATAAAATTGCTCACTCGCCCCCAAAATGTCAATGGCTCCTTGGCGTTAGTAAAGAGTAAGGATCCATGAAATGTTTCTGTAGGATTACCTACCATACGATCTATAGCATACGTTGGTTGTATCATGAAAGATACTATAATGGGACAACGAAAGTGAGCACCCAGTCCCATGGCATAATCAGTCATAGCGTAACCCAACAGCACGAGATCGAAATCACCTTCACCATTTATACGTAGGAGTTCACGCATTATCGGATGATGTAAGGTATGATTGCCTGTGTCTAGGATACCCTTCACCAACTTAATCACGTTCGAATAAAATGATGTCGATTCATTGATTACACTCGTTAATGTGGATTGATGTCTATTTAAATGCTGACCCAAATTAATATGTATATATTTGTAGCTAGATTTTGGATAGACATTGTTCGATACCCCAATTATAGTAACATTATGTCCAGCACTCGCTAAAGCATCCGCAGCTGCGGCATGTATGAGCATATGAGATTTGCTTGGTGTCGGAAAGAAGCCAAGTATACGTGCAGCTTGTGTAGGTGCAGCTGTTAGAATGATGTAGCAAAAAATAAAACCGATTAGCACAGGTGAGATGACGCGAACTAACATTTTGTATAGTAAACGCAGCTAAATGATACTCCATATACGACTGTACTTGAAAAACTGAATGTGTTAGATGCAAAAAAAAAAAACAATTGGGGTATTATCATTTGAACTTCATTGCTCCTTATCGCCTTTGTGCTCTTTGCGTTTCTTAGCTAGATTGCATTATCTCTAACTTAAAAGAGAACTAATGAGCATACATAACGAACCAATGAAATGCTGGAGAAATTTCTATATTTAATCTATGTATGTATACTCCTAGCTGTGCTGTGCAGTGTTGCCAGGTTAGCCTTTTCGAAGCTAGATTTAGCCTTTTTTTGACTTTAGCCTCGAAATTTTTGGTTTAGCTTCGTGACTTTTTTCTAGCCTTTTTTACTCCGAATGTATTTTTAATAATTTCTAAAATAAAGTAATTTCAATAGTTCCTGTGAACACCTAATACCTAATAATATGAGTTCTCTACAAAAGATTAATTCTTTTTCTACTGAAAATTCGTTGAAAGTTTCAAAGCCAGATGTATTTTCTTACTTTGAAAAAGAGAAGTATAGTTATTCTTCAAGTCAAATAGCATTAATAGAACTGCAGTGGCGAAAACTTATAACTAACTATACAATGGAAAAATGTACACTCCACCATGGAATTTTGGTCGGAAGTCCGAGAACATAAAAATTCATTAACCGAACCACCTTTTTTTAGAACTTGTTTTTTTTAGTAATACTACTCAGTAACGCGGAGGTTGAAAGGATTTTTAGTGGCATGCAAATTCTGAAAACTAAATTAAGGAACAAGCTAAAAATTAAAACGATTATCTAAATGTTTAATGATTTTGAAATTACCGATGATCTCATATCTATAGTAAATAGCTAAACTTTATACGCAGACTTAAGCTCTTCTGATTCTTCAGACGGGGAATATTTTTTGTAAATAATTAGTTTGAAATATTTTTTTTTATGTATATACACATATGCAATCATTTAAAGTAATTCTATGTGCTAGTCAAGGAAAATGTGCCTGATATGTTTTGAAACAAGAAGTTATGTTTATAAGTTTTTATTTAAAAATGTGTAAACTAAAATATAAAAAAAATTTAATGAATTATCCAAAAAAAAATTCTGGCCTTTTTTAGCTTCTTTTTTTTTGCAAATTTAGCCTTTTCTAACCTTTTTTTTTGCCAATCTAGCTTCTTTTTTATTCATCACCTGGCAACACTGGTGCTGTGTGTGATTACAAGAGCCTGCTAGAAACGAAGATAAGCAAAGGGCATGATGATAATTGATTTTTTTTTCATTTATTCTATTAATAATAATCATTCTTCTTGTAGCGATAAAGAAGGGCCCATTACTGCATTGTGAATCAAGCTAAGTGTGATATCTTCTGCATAGACGCCAAAATTCCAAAGTGATTGGATCACCTGATTTGTAATTGACTATCGCTGTCTCATTCTGTATCTCTTTCTATCACCCGCTGAAGATAGCTGGCCCTATGCGCCGCCATATTGAGCACCCTGTCAAAACGCTAAAAAGTAGCCATATTGAACATCCTGTCAGGCAGTTGACAGATATCACACTTACGGCTGAATTCTGTAATTCAGTCTCATCTCAAGTCTCTAAATTTGAGATTTTCCTTTAGAGACAATTTTTGTGACTTGAGATGATTTCGGTATTCAGTAAATGAAAGTCACAAAAATAATTCACCATATCAACGAAATTCACCAAAATGACAATTTACTCATACATTGAACAAATAATATAGCATTGTATTTTGTCAACGTAATGTTGAGTGGTATTGTGACTGAGTTCGCTAAGACGCCGTTCACAACTTTTATAGAAAAACCCAAAGTGTGTAGGTTCGAATCTCAGCGGCGCCACATAGGTTCGATGTTTTCTTAAGTATTTTCTGTTTTTTTAATTTTTTCTATGATTATTTTAATTTGAGGAATAAAAAAAATATATTTAAAGCGTTTTTCGCAAATAATTTTCATACTTTTTCTGAAAATTTCACGTTTGTGATCTGCCCCGGCCCAGCTCACAAATTAGTGATTGCTTTTGTGAGGCTGGAGACACGAGACAGCTTACAGAATGGCAAATTGTCTCAAAAGTAATTTTCACCCCAAATAGTCTCTAATAGTGACTAGAGACGGCTTACTGAATTCAGCTATTAGTTAGATTCACAATGCATTACTGATACTTACACCTGAATTCAGTAAGCCGTCTCTAGTCACTATTAGAGACTATTTGGGGTGAAAATCACTTTTGAGACAATTTGCCATTCTGTAAGCTGTCTCGCGTCTCCAGCCTCACAAAAGCAATCGCTAATTTGTGAGCTGGGCCGGGGCAGATCACAAACGTGAAAATTTCAGAAAAAGTATGAAAATTATTTGCGAAAAACGCTTTAAATATATATTTTTTTATTCCTCAAATTAAAATAAGCATAGAAAAAATTAAAAAACAGAAAATACTTAAAAAAACATTGAACTCTATGTGGCGCCGCTGAGATTTGAACCTACACACTTTGGGATTTTCTATAAAAATTGTGAACGCCCTTTTAGCAAGCTCAGCCCCAATACCACCTAACGTTACGTTGACAAAATGCAATGCTATATTATTTGTTCAATGTATGACTAAATTGTCATTTTGGTGAATTTCGTTGATATGGTGAATTGTTTTTGTGACTTTCGTTTACTGAATACCGAAATCATCTCAAGTCACAAAAATTGTCTTTAAAAGAAAATCTCAAATTTATAGACTTGAGATGAGACTGAATTACAGAATTCAGCCGTTAGCATAGACTTGACTTGACTTGGCGTAAACTTGGCAACTTAGGCACGATTATACTTCACTTAGCGCGTACAATCTGGCATCATAATCAGCTTTGAAATTTATTTTAAATAAATGTCAATTTGTATGACAAAAATGTCAAAATGAAATGGAAACAAACAAATGGCATCTCAAAATGTAATCGACACTTAGAACTTACATAGAAAATCAAAATTCAACAGACTTCTAAAGGGCCCATTACTGATACTTAGCATAGACTTGACTTGGCTTGAGAACTGTCACTTACAGTTCTGTTAATTGAACATTGGATGTTACTGATTACTCAAAACTTAGCAAACACTTAACTTGGCTTAAGCTGGAGACATTGGTGCTTTATCGGCAACCGTATCGGTAACCTTTTAACAGCTGATTCGACCAACCTTATGAGAATCAATGCAATCGATTATTGGTGCCGCTAAGGTCGTAACCGTATCGTAGCCAACCAATTGGGTTTTGGTTTACCGTCGTAACGATAAACAGCTGATTACGTTAGGGATACGGATACAGCGATACGACATACGGCACCAATGACTCCGGCTTTAGAAGTCTGTTGAGTTAAGTGTTGCCAAGTTTTGAGTAATCAGTAACATGCAATGTTCATTTAACAGAACTGTAAGTGACAGTTCTCAAGTCAAGTCAAGTCTATGCTAGGTGTGAGTAACGGGCCCTTCAATTTTCTTATTTTCAACAAAACAGATGTTTTATATTAGTGCTATCAGCTCCCTTTAAGTTGATCCAGATTGCTCCAATGAGATTTGCGGCTGAATTCTGTAACTCAGTCTCATCTCAAGTCTCTAAATTTGAGATTTTCCTTTAGAGAAAATTTTTGTGACTTGAGATTTTTTCGGTATTCAGTAAACGAAAGTCACAAAAACAATTCACCATATCAACGAAATTCACCAAAATGACAATTTACTCATACATTGAACAAATAATATAGCATTGCATTTTGTCAACGTGTTGACGCCGATCACAATTTTTATAGAAAATCCCAAAGTGTGTAGGTTCGAATCGTAGCACGGCACCACATAGAGTTCGATGTTTTTTTTAAGTATTTTCTGTTTTTTAATTTTTCCTATACTTATTTTAATTTTAGGAATAAATAATTTTCATACTTTTTCTGAAATTTTCACGTTTGTGATCTGCCCCGGCCCAGCTCACAAATTAGTGATTGCTTTTGTGAGGCTGGAGACGCGAGACAGCTTACAGAATGGCAAATTGTCTCAAAAGTGATTTTCACCCCAATTAGTCTCTAATAGTGACTAGAGACGGCTTACTGAATTCAGCTGTTGAGCTCATTAGATAACTCAACGGAATGCTCCTTATGTGTCAGATACGAGTTTGGTGTTATTGGTGCCATTGGCAACACTGAGTTGATTACAGTAGTCCTGATAGTTCAGCCTCTGCACCAGAGAAAGTTGCTAATGGATGTCGCTCGCTTCGTTAAGCTTTTAGCGGTTTTAATCGAAGTGCGTTGATGTGTTGCCAGTTCAAAAGAGTGGGGCCATTTCGCGTCACGAATTCAAAGAATAGTGTGTCAGCGCCGGTTCTTTTCGAGCGTTATATGCCCAACTATGCGCCAAACATCCCATCTAAAACATCTTTTATAGCGTCGACTTCCACCTGGCCGGTGCACAGTAGTCTATCCTGCCTGGGATGAAGTGGAATGCGTTCAAAAAGCTGCAGTGCGTTTAATTTATAAGATTATATCCCGCGTGACGGAGTCGTATTTCCGCCCGGGCTGCTATCATTTTGACCGCGATTTAGCATTGCGCTTAGTGACAGTTTAGTTGTTGTAAGAAGAGTCGCGTTGATTCCAATCATCGCCAATTGTTGTGGTCTCCACTAGACTAGAACGCCATAGAGGATGATCAGCTTGAACCCCATACCGCACAACTAATGCACTAATTGTGGAGAGAGCCCGCAACCGTTTTCCTGTTGCACCCGTAAATAAAACGAGCTTTTGTCAGCCCCTGATGCCAAAAACCTGCAGCAGATCGTTCATTATCACTACCCAAAGCAGAGGAGAAAGAACACCCTCCTGTAACGTGACCACTTAAAAGCGGTTTAATTCAGCCAAAACAATATGTAGTTTGTAGCGGTTTACCGTTATTACTCTTTTACTTCGTTCCATCAAGTTATTGATAGTTGTTTACCGGATATGGAGACACCCTTCTCGGAAAATAATACCCTGAATAGCTCGGCAAAGATGTGAATTTGATCATGTTGAATATTCAATATCATCCTAAAAACAAGTTCAGTTTACGTTAGATAAGGTACCACAGTCCGTTCCGTGAGGATATCACATAGACTGAATGCGCCCATAGTGTTACCAGAAGTTTGATCGACTACCAATTTGAAAACTCCCAGCTAAAACTAGGACCTATGTTATAAAATAACTCCATCTTGCTCTAACTTGCCGCTAGTTGAGTTTAAATTTTAAACCTAATTTTTTCATACACTCACTTGTCACATTTTCACTGACAACTGTCATATGTTATCGATATATAACAACAGAGTGTTCATATTTCTTATATTTCACTTCAAACCCACAACAATTACTTGTAAAACTCCAAATTATCCGCATCAAGTACAGGGCTAACGATCCATTGCTCATATATATTAGATAAAAAAATTGTCACACGCCCCCAAAATTTCCAACTTTTATTAAATTGAGTAAAAATTGACGTATCATAATATTCCACCTGGTTTCCCACCAAACGATGCACCAAATACAACGGTTCTACCATGAAAGATACCACAATGGGACAACGAAAGTGCGCACCAAGCCCAAAGAGATAATCATTAACTGCATGACCTATTATCACAAGATCAAAGTCACCTTCGCCATGGGTTCGTAAAAATTCAAGCACTGTCGGATGTTGTAGAGTAAGGTTGCCCGTAGCTAGAATACCTCTCACCAAGTAAATTATGCTCTGATAAAAGGGTTTATTTTCACTGACTAAATTTGCTAAAGTAGACACCTTGTATTCCCCTCCATCTTTCAAATCGATCTCTATGTATTTGTAGCGCGTATTCGGATAAATATTTTTTGTAACACTAATTACGGTAACATCGTGTCCAGTATTCGCTAAAGCATCGGCGATGGAGGCATGTATGATCGTATGTGATTTGCTTGGTGTCGAAAAAAATCCGAGTATGCGTGCGGCTTCAGAAGGCACCACCGAGAGGATGATGCAACTAAGTAGGACACGCATAAGTGAAGGTGTGATGCGCAGGCACATTTTTATGAACTTTTATTTAATATCTTTGTTGCACTGTTACATTCGAGGTGAAACGAATAACTGAATGTCGACTTTGTGCCAATTAAAATTTTTAGTAAATGTTTGTTGCAATTCGCTAGTTTTTAATATAATTATTTGCGTAGAGTCGTTGTGTCTATTTGACTTGCATTATTCAGTCATACCCACCAGAGCTTTGATAAACCTGATTCACGAGTAAACACACAAGATCATTCTTATCAGATTTTCGAACGATGAACTCTCAATTAAGCTTAAACCGCATGACATGCGGGGCATGCGAAGGGCGAACTAGCGGGTTGAACTAAAGTGCAAAAACCCGATAAATTTTAATAGATAAATGTGCAGTGTGTGCTTTAGGAGCAGATAAAGAAAACATGTGAGCCGTCATGGGATGCCTGGCAGATGTGAAACATCGACATTATTTTCTAAAAGTAAAACTTACAATAGAATAGAATGCGATGGTAACTGAATATAGCGCATTGATAAAATAAAATATTACTATTTTTTCCGAAGTGAGCCCCAAATGACCCCGACAGGTTCCCGAGGGAGTCCCAAAAATCATACCGAAATAACCCCCAATTGAACTGGTAGCACCCCGTGAGAACCCTGAAAGGACCTCTTAATGACGCCAAATTGATCCCCGAATGACACCGGGAAGATGCCTAGAGAGTCCCCACAATTATCCCGGAGTGACCCCGAAGTAAACCCCAAATGCCCCCGGAAAGTCCCCAAAATCATTACCTTTGCGATAACCCTGAAATAGTCCCCGACATCATCCCGAAGTGCACCCAAGACGATCCCAAAGTCATCCCCAAATGACCCCGGAAGGATCCCGAGAGAGTCCCCATAAACATGCCGAAACTAGTCCAGGAGAACCCCAATGGAGTCTCCGAAATTATCTCCCAAATAACACCGTCATGGTGCTTATGGATATGTTCGCTTAACCCTCTTGGAGGCGTGTCTAGATCAAGCAGTTGCTTGCTAGTGTGTCCCGGTTTGTGACAGTTGAGCAAAAACTGCCTGTTCAGTATTTCATTGTGCTCTTCAATGTTGAGCTCTTTAGCGTCACTCTGTAGGTGGTGTGATGGCAGCGTGCTCCGCCTGGATTCAATAAGAAGCAAATTCTTCTGAGTGGGGTGGCGATTTGAAAAGCACTCCGAGTGTATTTCTGTCATGAAAAGCTTCTCAGTGAAAACTCATCAGTATTGCAGATGAAAAGAAAAGGAAAACGACGCAAATTGGAAAAGAAGCTCGGCACAAAATCTCTTCGGAGGTTATGCGGAAGGAAAGAGCTTTAATATTTATTTTACACCCAATTAATTTGATCAACAAAAAAACCTCTTAAATTTTTCCCAAATTATTAAATAAATTATAAATTAAAAATTGCTTCAAATAAATGTTTTCATACATTTAAAGCAATTAGGGCAATCCCCGCTTAACTCATAAAAAAACTTTTTATTTGAGGTAAATATTAAGCGCTAAAGTGACGACACAAATTTTTTGTTTTTATACTGCAAATACCCTACTAAGAAAATATCTGGTTCCAAAGTTGTGCGCTTCTAGTGAATTTAGTACTACTACTAGTTCGCCCTCAATCTCTTTTACATGCTTTCAACAGGAAACTTTAACATGGCAATGTCCTAGTCGGCAGTTATTGTAATTTGAAAGCTTGTGCGCGTTGTTTGGTATATCTACCAAAACTAGGTAAATCGGCTAAATTGAACGCAGCATACTCAGAACTTGCCTTTTACACAGATTTTCGTGTACTCAGGATGGCTGTTTACGTCCATAACCGGACCGATGGGCACTCGAACTTACCACTTCTCACTTTATCCTACACTGCGACACAGCTTACTCTATAAATAAGTTCAAGCAGATCCTTTTTTCTTCTCGTAGGACCAGGGCTCGTTCCAAAGCCCTCACATGACGCTGCTAACTGCTCTGCTATGGCAGTAAAGATTCCTATTACAAACTGCTTGCACTATTGGAATATACCTAACCTAGAACGTAGAATAACTCTAGCCAAAGAAAGCAACTGTGGACGGTGTAGGCCATTGAAAAGTAAAGACCTCTTCGACGAATAAATATCACGCCCTACAAGTCGCTCATCATACCTGGCCTGATGTATGGCTCGAAGTCATGGATGGTGTTGAGAGAAGATGAGATGGCTCTTGAAGTGTTCGAGAGAACAGTTCTCCGGAAGATTTTGGGTTCTGTCCATGATGCTGAAGGCGAGTATCTAAGGAGGTGTAATGATGAGGTGTATGAGCTGTACGCAGATATGAAGATAGTACAGCGAATAAAAAACCCAAAAGCTTCGCTGGCTAGGTCATGTTATGCGTATGAACGAAGATGTTTTGGTCAAGAAAGTAATTCAGTAGATCCCACAATTAAGAAGCAGAGAAAGGTGGAATAGTTATATTCAGCATATTCTGTTTAGACTTATTTCAAATTCTATTTTTGTACTTACTCATACGATATCTTTGCATCCCTTTCTGGAAAATATTTCAAATATAATTGAAAAAGATACATCAAGAAGTTTTCAAGACGTCCCATAAAGCTGAACGGCTGCTCTAATCTGCTAAGATATTCTGGAACATAACTTGGCTCTATTGGATTACCCAAAAGCGCATTGATGAAAGGAAGTGGACGCACTACCCACGATACAATGATGGGACAGCGAAAGTGTGCGCCTAATCCAAGTTGGTAATCACTTGCCGCCATGCCAAAGAGTAACAAATCAAATGAGCCTACGCCATTATCACGCAGAAATTCTTGCATTTTCGGATGCTCCATCATTTCCTTAGCAGCTGTATTATATTGCAGAAACCTGGACGACAATATCTCCATTGTATTTAGCTTACTATTTAAAAGCTTATCATAGGTTTTCTCATCCAATTTTCTACCCTCTTTTCTGGGTATTTCAATATATTTGTAAGTAGAATTTAAATAAACATTTTCGATAATACCAATAACTGTAACATCGTGCCCCGCGCGTGCCAACTCTTCCGCGATGCTGCAATGGATCAGCATATGAGATTTCGTCGGTGGAGGAAATAAACCGAGTATGCGTGCGGCATACGTTGATGTGGGAAAGACTGCGACGAGGATGAGCACTAAGCCTATTGAAATCGTAACGAACTTCGCGTTTAACATTGCGTTCCGGTCAAATTACATACATGTACGCACGTAATAAAGTTCTTTAACTTACTGAGCTTACCAAAATTTCTTGTTCCAGCAAGTGGACTCGGTATTTCAAGTTGATAAGAACTCTGCGTAGATCGACTATGAAAAGCATAACTCATGGTACTTTGTATATTTTATTTGCTACTTTGTGGTTCTTCTTGTTTTCGACGCATTCGTAGTAGAAGAAGAACTAACAATACTCATTAAAATTATACACTGCAAAAAATCAGTGGTGCCGTAACATGTTTCCTACAAAATGCGAATGAATAGTGTGCACAGTGTAAAACCAAAAATTTTTGAATATAAAGATATTGCATGCGCGAACTTCGGTGGAAAGCAGCGGAGCGTAACAAAATTCTAGTAGGTCACTTTCACCACACCAAAAACTTTAACACAATTTTTAACATAATTTAAGCACAAAAATACACTGATTGGAGTTTTAGTGAGTAAAAGTTAAAATTCTGAACACATTAGCTGAATAAAAAGTGTACAAATAATTATTTAATAACAAATACAGACAGTGGTAGCTTAACAAATTCTGCTGTGGTAAGTGGTGAATGTGACCTACTAGCATTTTGTGAAGCTTGCCTCACACGATTTTTCGTCTATGCAATGTCTCTATATTATATTGTTTCTGGTAAAACTACATAAGCTGCGTTTTTTAGCGCCTTACTCGTGTAGATGGTCTATTGAGCTCATAAATGCTCACAAGCTGTTTCCATGTCTGGCTAGCTGTGACGAAAAAAAAACCAGAAGCATAGCATATTGTACCTCTATGTCACATTTTCATGTTTTCAAGAATTTGAGTCAGTTAGGAAGACAGGAGCTCTGCAGCCAAACGTTTTTTTACAGGTTTATGGAATTTGAACGGTGCTGTTAAGTTTAGGCAAGTTTGAAATGTGATATTACGCTGCTAGCCGTTTTTATAAAAAACTTTTAGTTCAGTAGATTTGTGGCTACTTGAAATTTGCGGGTTGATAATACCGAAGAATATGGGCCGATGAGCTTCGTCGGGATATGTACACTATCGAGTAAATAACGCTGTATTGTCTCGCATAAATGTTCCTCGATGTCTGGCTGATTGGCTCCTTCAATCACCGGCTCTGCCAAAAACTTTACCAAATGTAATTCTTCTTATTCATTTTATTTTGTTGATCGGCGTTGTGCCATCGTTCGAAAATGAAAAATTACACAACACCAAAACCAATATGACAAAGAATGACGGAAAATCGTTCCGATATACAGTAATTCGTCTTTTGCATATGGTATCCTAGACTGCTGTAACTTTTATTGGTATTGCTAATCTTGTGCTGTCCTCAAAGTAGGGGGGAATTTACTCTTATGGGAAAAGTTTTTGTTGTTGCTGTGTTTAATGCTGCTTAACCGAGACAAATATTTGTCGGCAAGGTCATATAACAAGTGATATGCTGTTTCGAAAGGGGACTGATGTTAGATGAGTTTGTTCAGATGGTCATGTGTGTTTCCCTTCAGGCAAATGGAACAATTTCCACAAAAAGAGAAGTTGAATTGATGAAAATTGCACTCGCTCCGTTTCATATTAGTTGGTCAATGCGTCTATTGAAGAATTTGTTATTATTTTCCTTCCTGCTGCGTGTTTCTTCTTTTTTAAATGTCTTCTTGTATTTTTTGAAGAAGGAGAAACCAAACAATAAAACTTAATGACCAGGAAAACAATCCGAAAAGTAGTACCGAAAATATTTCAAGATAAAGCTGAAAGTTTCCGAAAACAATACCGAATCAGTCCAGAAATTACCAAGAAATATCCCGATAGGATCCCGCAATGATGACAAATACAACCACCACAATATCCCAAATAGTCCTGGGATTACCTGAAAAAAATTCGAAATGGTATCGGAATAATCTAGAAATGATCCCGAAACAGCATTCAAATTATTCAGAAAAAGTTTATCAGATAAACCCGAAATCCGAAATCTATCCAGAAATAACCGACAGTTATCCAGAAAGGGATAATGGGGAAGAGAACCCTGAAAGAGTCCCCGAAATCATCCCGCAGTAAACCCAAAACGATGCCGAATTCATCCCTAAATAACCCCGGGAAGATCCCGAGAGAGTCCCCAAAATCATCCCGAAACTACTCCAGGAGAACCCCAATGGAGGCCCCGAAATTACCTCCAAAATGACATCGCCATAGTGCTTATGGATATGTTCCATACAACCCAGAAAAAAAAAATACGTAAAAATGCCAGACTAGTCTTAAGTTGATCCCGAAACAGTCTTGAAAATATTCAGAAAAAAATTATCACGAATACAACCCCCAGATGAAACCAAAATAGTTCTGGAACTATTTAAAAAAAAAGAAAATAATAATCCGAAATAATATCGGAATAGTCTCAAATTAATTCCGAAACAGTCATTAAATCATTCATAAAAAACTTCGTCTTGGGAAACGATCCCGAAATGGTTTAAAAACTTGCTGAAGATAAGAATTCCGAAAGATCACTGAATAGTCCCGATAGTGGATATCTTAAAACGGTAAGATCCCGAATCAACCGGAAACTATGTCGAGTTTTATACCAAAAGGCAATAAAAATATCAGGAATACAACCCGGAAACGATCCCATTATATTCCGAAAGGATCCCACAATCATATGAGAAAAAATCATCACCGCATAGTTTCGAATTGATATGGAAAAAGTCTTGAAATCAATCTAAAAAAAAAATTATAGTTTGCGTAAACAATCTCGAAATCGCTCTGAAATTTCTGGAAAAAAAAAACTCTAAAATATCACGGAATAGTCTCGGTTCGATATCTTGAAATAATCCCGCCGATATTCTATACCAACTATAAACTTTATCGAAACAAATACCATAAAAGCCCCGAAAGCAATACCCACATAGTTTCGAACTGATTCCGAAAGATACTTGAATTATCTGAAAGAGCTTCCGAAATTATTCCGAATTAAGCCATGTGCAAAGTTCAGACAATGTTCTCAGATTTTTTACAGTGTATAGAGTGTGGGACAGGTGGCGTGAGACAAGTTGAGTATCGCTTTGACTAAAGCATTAAATCATGGACAAATCTGTAAATATCGATATCATGTATCATGGTGAGTAAGCAGTTTTAATATCTCAATTTTTGCGGTGCTGGCTTACAAAAACTAACGCTATATGTGGAGTTAGCGCCAAGTACCAGCGCAATGGCGCCGCGTGGAGTCATTAAGCGCCAACAAAGCCTCGTCTCTCATTGACGCGTAATGTCATCACTTTTTTTTTAATTTTAGGTGCTGTATGATACTGTAGCCAAACTTTACTTTGTGACCTTTTATGTTGAAATAAGTAATTTTTTTTTGAAGATTTTATTTCCAAAATATTAGTCTGCCAACTTGCTATGATTCACACAACAATGCAATTTTCATCGAATTGTGTTGGTCAGCAGCTGTATGTTAAGAATTCTCGATGCTAGCGCAGTTTTCTTTGACGCCAGCGCTGCTAACGCTGTGTTACCCATGCTTGATAATATTTATGAGTTCGAATGACTGAGCATAATGTTTTGTTTACATTGTGAAAAATGAAGTTGTTTTTCGAGAGATAAGAATGTTATTTTAATCAACGTTAGTCTCTTTCGATTTATCGCGTAGTTAGGAGTAACAAAACAATGACTAGTAAAATATTTCGGGCGTATCTATGTAAGTGTTGTGAAAAGGTGTCGAACGAGAAGATAATTCTAGCAGCAGTTCTAAACCGCATTGGTACAAACTATTATAAGACGGTATAATTGCTGGTATGTTACTCATATTGATACCATAGGCCGTAAAAAACGCGCCGTAAGTTCAGCCTTCTCTGGACTCGATGAAGAGGGAAAAAGTAGGTCTTGCGGTAAATGTGGTCAAGACGAATTACTTGCTGCCATCGAAGGAAAAATCTGCACACTCGGCCTTGTTAGCCATGTCACTGTTGACGGATACAAATTAGAGATTGTGAATAACTGAAGTCTACGTGGGAACCACCGTTAATAGCGGAAACAATGTCAGTTTAGAAATTAAAGAAAATTGCTTTTCCCTGCTTTGCACTGAGTTGCCTACTACTTGAAGTGTAAATTTTCTCTTGGCGAACAAAGTTGCTCATCATACCTGTTCTGATTCCGAGCCATACAATCATGGACGGTATTTACAGAATACGAGAAGACCCTTGGAGTGCTCGGAAGTAAAGTTATCCGGACAATTTATGATCCTATTCGAGCGGTCTTGCCTTTCATCTGTTACCAAGGGCAAATGTCGGTCTGCCTGGTTTCCCGCCTCTGAAACAAAGGTGGCGTAGCCAGGACGTTGAGATTTTAGCTTTTATATTCGATTTTCAAATCTGCCTAAACTCACGTTGCCTGAAATCTCTTTTCCTCCTGAAAGATTTGAGTAAAAGTTGGAAACTGGATTGAAACGACATATAGGTATACACTTTTTGCGCTACCAAAGCGGTTTCGAATTGCTCAAGAGATAAAGCGTGGTAATGGGGTTAAGCCTCTTGCCAATACGCTAGATAGGATCGTATATGTGACATAAGTGCTTTCTTATAATTTGGAGAGCGTGCACTTAAATTCCATTCGACAGATGTGCTTCAGAAGAGGACTGACAACAACTCTGCACCTTTATGTTTTGGTCGCTCGGCGGATGGTTCGTCGTTGCCCGGCGCTTCTATGCATATCCCTTTCGTTTTCACGTCTTGTTAACCATTGTGAATGATAACTAAGTGTGATATATTATCTGTCAAATGCGTGACAGGCTACTATTGGTAAAAAAGAAAAATACTTAGGTGGTTGTATTGAAAAATTTGATCTAGAGTCGCCAAAGAACAAATTTAACTTGTTACGGTCTGCTGTTATGGTCTACGGTTACGGTTGACTTGGGAGCGTGTTCGCGCGAACACACGTAGTGACTGGTGATGGGGCGAAAGCTGCGATAAAAAAGTATCGGAAAACAAGAAAAAAACAGACCGGCGATCACTAGCGAAAATTGCCATGAGTTTCCGGCCGCAAGTAAAACGAAGACGTGGAAAAATTTAGAAGAAAAGCAGCAAAAACGATAGCCACGTTTTTCCGGCCGGGAAAAAAGCAAGAGCTTTGCCCAGTTAATCGGAAAAATTTTATAAAACAAAAAACCCAAATTTTGGCGGCCCTGCGATTATACAAAAGGATCGTGTAACATCTATTGGCACAACACCTATAGCAAAGGCGTCAAGCACCGATACTGCTTCAGTAACTTTATGGCTCACATCAACTGCGCATCCCCAACTATACTCAACTAATCGCAAAACACCCTCGCCGGCTGTGCACGTATTCAAGTAAATGCCCAGAAACTAGGAAGAGTCGATAGCGCAAAGTACCGACCAGTTCATTCCGACAAACCTCGTTTTTACTCGTCTATTTTGGGTGGTAATAAACCTTACAACGGTTGTGCTGTGTTGACACAAGCTCAACGTAAAGAATATCCAGTTGAAGTAGTAGGTCGGCGTTTCACAGTCACACCTAGTGAGGAAAGTTCTAGTGATTCCGATTCGGATTCGGACGGCACTAAACTAATTGTGATGAGAACCCTTGGTATCCGAAGATAAACACCTTTCTCTACGTTTACGAAGTACACTACCACCTTTAGAACAGCGTCCGGCACCACCTCCGCCTCCAGGGCCAGCAGTACGCTGCAGCGTAATACAACGAACGCCCAATTAGCACCAAGTCATCCAGGTCGTAAAAGTCAACACGAAGTTTTATTGTCACCAGGTTCACTCGATCACCTCGGACCAGAGCGCAACAACCACCAACAGTACCAACACAGCGCGCCCAAGACCGCGCGCCACAACCAACAACAGCGTCAATTTCACCAGCAAAATCAACATCACCAGTAACCACGCCGGCAGAGGCCCATGGTACGTACTCTGGCGGCCATGTAAGTATCAGCCTTGTATAGACTTAAAAATAGTTACCCTACAAAAAATTTGGTCACAAAGCTTACCCACGCCCATGCAAATGTGACTATGAATATAACCTATGACTGTAAAATGACTAGTCAAATGACGTTTTTTTTTTTTTTTTTTTTTGTTTTACGAGGAGGAAGCATCGAAAGCCTCATAGTCAGTGTGGGACTTTAACCGCACTAAACCTCCTACCGTCTGAGTACCATTTACCCCCCGGTACTACCGTCAAGTATTCCGTCGGGAGGTAGGTTGAGCACTAAGCTCTACGTCTGTCGGGGTCACGTTGCTGTACTTAGATAGTGCCGCGGTATGGTTAACGCTGGGACTGACACGCCCTGCTTACTACCTGAATGTGCTTGACGCATACCACTTCTACGAATATTTGCAAGCCTACCTTAAACACTGTGCATATAGTGCTTGTGGCATGCTTGTGCGTTCGACTACTTGTATTGTAGGGTTTTGTTTTTTACATATGTATATATATGTAAATAAATTATATATGTATAAATAGAAATTTTTTTTTTTTTTTGAATTATTATTTTTTTTTTTTCAATAGGTTTTTCCGTTTTTCATTTCATTTTTTTTTTTTTCCACAATACGTAACGGGGCTTTCCTCGTACTTCCACCGGTTGTAGAGGTCTTCTCTCCAATCCGAGTATAAACTCTGATTACATGTGAGACTACATGTGAGACGTTTACCCTCATACTCGTTGTTTCTACGGTTGGAGAGGCCTTGTCTCCAATCCGTAGGTTTGTCGTTGCGTGTATGTTGACTGCTTTTGGTCGCACGGTTGAAGAGGCCGTGTCTCCAATCCGTGCTTTATTCCTTCACCTGGGGCAGTATTCGAACGGTTGAAGAGGCCTTGTCTCCAATCCGTCGCCTGGTTTGCTATTACATTTACCTACATATATTACGGTATTTTCTTATTTCATCATTCTCACGCCGCTAATTGTACGGAGGCCTTGCATTCAATACGTGCTCAGCTCGATCCCCCCCACCTTAGCAATTTGTTATCCACCCACACAACTCGACTGTTCAATGTTCGCTGCTGCGCCGTAGCCTTTCAAGACTTCGTAGACACTTCATTATTTCCGCTATTACATCGCACGCCGCTGACCATTTTACCTTGCTTTGTAGCATGCATCCAACAATTGTTTCAGGAGTGTAATCCTCTCCAAATATTCTGCACAGTTTGCATCTCGAGCTATAGAACCTAGGACACTCGAAAAATACATGGTAAACATCTTCTACTGTATCGCCGCCGCAGTGATCGCATATGTTGTTAGACTCGTGATTGAATCGGTGCAAATATTCCTTAAAGCATCCGTGACCACTCAGAAACTCTGTGAGGTAGAAATCCACCTCGCCGTGCTTTCTAGATATCCATATATTAATATCTGGGATACATCGGTGTGTCCAACGACCATTTGTTGAGGCATTCCACCTGAGCTGCCAGTTCTGCACGCTTCGCTCTCGTGCTCCGTTACTTGAGCTTTGATCCCGATAAATCGTCGCTGCTTCTTTTGCTAATATGTCTATAGGACACATTCCTGCGATGATTAGTGCTGCGTCGTCAGAGACAGTTTTAAAGGCGCTACAGACGCGTAGTGCACACAGGCGGTAAGTCGACTTTACCCCGCGGAAGTATGATTTATACTCCGTGGCCTGATGCCAAACAGGAGCCCCGTAAAGTATTTGGCTTTTTACAACGCCAGCAAGAAGTTGACGCCGTCGTTGCTTTGGTCCTCTTGCATTTATCATTATCCTAGATAATGCTGCTACGGTTTTTGCTACCTTTCCATTGGCATACTCTAAGTGGGATTTGAATGACAACCTCCTGTCTATCACAACCCCCAAGTATTTTATTGCAGGCAGCGTGTCGATGTCATGGCGGCCGATTCTTATAGTGACCTGCTCCACCCTTTTCCTACTTGATATGAGTACAGCCTCTGTTTTTTGTTCCGCCAGCTGCAGTCCATTTTTCGTAAGCCACGATTGAACCATCGCTATGCTTGTATTAGATTTGGCGCATATTTCGCCTAGGTGCTTGGCGGTGATTACCAATGCGATATCGTCCGCGAAGCCGATAATTTTCACCCCATTGGGTACCTTGAGTCGAAATACTCCGTCGTACATAATATTCCAAAGCAGTGGACCGAGCACGGAGCCTTGAGGAGCACCGCCTGTGACGTGAAGCTTTTCTACTCCAGCAGCCGTTTCATATTCCAGCACTCTACCTTCAAAGTAGCTACGTATGATCCTACGCAGGTAAAGGGATATGCCTATCTGCTCCAGCGTGTCTAGAATTTTTGCCCAATTGGCAGTGTTGAAGGCATTTTTTACATCTAAAGTAACGATAAGGCAATATTCCTTAGAGCCTTCGAGCCATCGGGTGCCACTTATGGCTTCTTGGGCCACTTCCTTCGCCATGTTCACAGCTTGGATGGTGGATCTTCCTTTCCTAAACCCAAACTGGTTATCGGAAATACCACCCACATCTTCAATTTCTTTTTCGAGTCGATTATAGAGGAATCGCTCAAGAACCTTACCGGCGGAGTCGAGCAGGCAAATGGGCCTGTAGCTAGATGGTTCCGCCGTATTTTTACCAAACTTTGGCAGCAGGACCAGCTTTTGTCGTTTCCATATTGTAGGAAATGTCCCCTCAGCCAAGCATGCATTAAATAGTTCCGCAAATGTTGGCGTGTTATAAGTGAGAGCTAGTTTGAGTGCTCTGTTTGGTACCCCGTCTGGGCCAGGAGACTTGCGGTCTTGCAGTCTATTCACCGCTTGAAGGACCTCGACGACGGTAACCTCGTCAAATGAGTATAGTACGGCGCCTGATGTGGGAGACACTAGCTCCCTTTGCGTGGGAAATAAAGTATCTACCACGTTTCTGAGAAAAGAGGGGCATGTTGGCATCGCCTCTCCTTTGTGTTTCAATTTCTTAAAAACCAATTTATAAGCTGTGCCCCAAGGGTCATTCTCGACGTCATCGCAAAGCTTGAGAAAGCATTCGCGCTTACTATCTTTTATTGCTCTCTTAAGTGCGAGTCGCGCTCTTTTGTAGGTAGCTCTGCACTCTAGAAATTCCGGTCTCCCTCTGGCTCGTTGATAGCGCCTCCTAGCCTGAATACACTCTCTCCTTAGGGAGTGTATGCGCTCGTTCCACCAAAATGTGGAACAATGTTGTTTGCGCATGGTCTTTCTAGCCATTGACGCATCGCATGCTGCTCTAATATCCGCCATCAATTTATTCGCCATGTCGTTAGCACTTCCTCTATGTTCGACTGTTGTCAACATTAGCTTGAATATGTCGTGGTCGAAAGTATTGATATTCCAACCTCTGTTTTTTAGGGGTGGCTGTACAGTGGGCCGCCCTCCCCCCTAGAGGTTGATGTCCACCACAATCGCTGAGTGATCGCTTTGGGTATAGCAATCACTGATTTTCCACTCAGCCAACCTGTAGAGATTGGCGCTGACAAACGTTATGTCGATTACGGAGCCGAACCCATTTCTTAAGAAGGTGTTTTGCCCACCCACGTTAAGGAGCGCTACATCAAGGCATGCAAATGCTTCGAGCAGAGCCCTCCCTTTGGGAGATGTTCTCTGTGAGCCCCACTCTATAGCCCATGCATTAAAGTCTCCCGCGATGACGAAACGCTCCCGCAACGTCGCATCCATGGCTATTTTCCCGACGATTTCTTCGAACGCGTCCAGCGGCGTACTAGGTGGTATATAGCAACTGTAAACGTAAATGCCATCAATCTTACCGCATACAAATCCTCGTTCCTTAAGTATTAATTCGGCATATAAGGGATTATGTCTGCAGGAACAAATAGCAGTCTTGCTCAATTCGTCTTGTATCCAATTCGCAGTCTTCGCTCTGTAGGGCTCACTAAGAAGTGCTAAGTCAATCTTCAACTCAAAACTGTTTGTGCCAGAAGGTCCTGGGCTGCTTCACAATGGTTAAGATTAAGTTGCAATAATCTCATAAAGGTTTAGTGAAATGACGTGGAGTGACGAGAGCGTTTTTTGCAGGGTAGTTAAAGAAACTTCTAAGTAATACTTAGAGAGTTTTATACAGTCCGGTTGAACTATTTAACAAGGGTCGATTTTTTTTGTCAAATTGTATTATTGAATACTCGAAATGGTTAGCTATACAACAAGGGGCATACATTTTTTTTATACTCAGTTGAGCAGAGCTCACAGAGTATATTAAGTTTGATTGGATAACGGTTGGTTGTACATATATAAAGGAATCGAGATAGATATAGACTTCCATATATCAAAATAATCAGGATCGAAAAAAAATTTGATTGAGCCATGTCCGTCCGTCCGTCCGTCCGTCCGTCCGTTAACACGATAACTTGAGTAAATTTTGAGGTATCTTCATGAAATTTGGTATGTAGGTTTCTGAGCACTCGTCTCAGATCGCTATTTAAAATGAACGATATCGGACTATAACCACGCCCACTTTTTCGATATCGAAAAATCGAAAAAGTGCGATAATTCATTACAAAAGACAGATAAAGCGACGAAACTTGGTAGATGAGTTGAACTTATGACGCAAAATATAAAATTAGTAAAATTTTGGACAATGGGCGTGGCACCGCCCACTTTTTAAAGAAGGTAATTTAAAATTTTGCAAGCTGTAATTTGGCAGTCGTTGAAGATATCATGATGAAATTTGGCAGGAACGTTACTCTTATTACTGTATGTACGCTTAATAAAAATTAGCAAAATCGGAGAAGGACCACGCCCACTTTTAAAAAAATTTTTTTTTAAAGTAAAATTTTAACAAAAAATTTAATATCTTTACAGTATATAAGTAAATTATGTCAAGATTCAAATCCAGTAATGATATGGTGCAACAAAATACAAAAATAAAACAAAATTTAAAAATGGGCGTGGCTACGCCCTTTTTCATTTAATTTGTCTAGGATACTTTTAATGCCATAAATCGAAAAAAAATTAACCAATCCTTTTGAAATTTGGTAGGGGCATAGATTTTATGGCGTTAACTGTTTTCGAAATGGGCGAAATCGGTTGATGCCACGCCCAGTTTTTATACGCAGTCGTCCGTCTGTCCTTCCGCATGGCCGTTAACACGATAACTTGAGCAAAAATCGATATATCTTTACTAAACTCAGTTCACGTACTTATCTGAACCCACTTTACCTTGGTATGAAAAATGAACGAAATCCGACTATGACCACGCCCACTTTTTCGATATCGAAAATTGCGAAAAATGAAAAAAATGCCATAATTCTATACCAAATACGAAAAAAGGGATGAAACATGGTAAGGTAATTGGATTGTTTTATTGACGCGAAATATAACTTTAGAAAAAACTTTATAAAATGGTTGTGACACCTACCATATTAAGTAGAAGAAAATGAAAAAGTTCTGCAGGGCAAAATAAAACACCCTTAAAATCTTGCCAGGTATTACATATATAAATAAATTAGCGGTATCCAACCGATAATGTTCTGGGTCACCCTAGTCCACATTTTGGTCGATATCTGGAAAACGCCTTCACATATACAACTACCACCACTCCCTTTTAAAACTCTCATTAATACCTTTAATTTGATACCCATATCGTACAAACTCATTCTAGAGTCACCCCTGGTCCACCTTTATGGCGATATCTCGAAAAGGCGTCCACCTATAGAACTAAGCCCCACACCCTTTTAAAATACTCATTAACACCTTTCTTTTGATACCCATATTGTACAAACAAATTCTAGGGTCACCCCTGCTCCACCTTTATGGCGATATCTCGAAAATGCGACCACCTATACAACAACCACCACTCCCTTTTAAAACCCTCATTATTACCTTTAATTTGATACCCATATCGTACAAACACATTCTAGAGTCACCCCTGGTCCACCTTTGTGGCGATATTCCGAAAAGGTGTCCACCTATAGAACTAAGCCCCACACCCTTTTAAAATACTCATTAACACCTTTCTTTTGATACCCATATTGTACAAACAAATTCTAGGGTCACCCCTGGTCTACCTTTATGGCGATATCTCGAAACGGCGTCCACCTATGGAACTAAGGAATACTCCCTTTTAAAATACTCATTATCACCTTTCTTTTGATGCCCATATTGTACAAACAAATTCTAGGGTCACCCCTGGTCCATCTTTATGGCGATATCTCGAAAATGCGACCACCTATACAACAACCACCACTCCCTTTTAAAACCCTCATTAATACCTTTAATTTGATACCCATATCGTACAAACACATTCTAGAGTCACCCCTGGTCCACCTTTGTGGCGATATTCCGAAAAGGTGTCCACCTATAGAACTAAGCCCCACACCCTTTTAAAATACTCATTAACACCTTTCTTTTGATACCCATATTGTACAAACAAATTCTAGGGTCACCCCTGGTCCACCTTTATGGCGATATCTCGAAACGGCGTCCACCTATGGAACTAAGGATTACTCACTTTTAAAATACTCATTAACACCTTTCTTTTGATACCCATATTGTACAAACAAATTCTAGGGTCACCCCTGGTCCACCTTTATGGCGATATCTCGAAACGGCGTCCACCTATGGAACTAAGGATTACTCCCTTTTAAAATACTCATTAATACCTTTAATTTGATATCCATATCGTAAAAACGCATTCTAGAGTCACCCCTGGTCCACCTTTATGGCGATATTTCGAAAAGGCGACCACCTATACAACAACCACCACTCCCTTATAAAATCCTCATTAATACCTTTAATTTGATATCCATATCGTACAAACACATTCTAGAGTCACCCCTGGTCCACTTTTATGGCGATATTTCGAAAAGGCATCCACCTATAGAACTAAGGCCCACTCCCTTTTAAAATACTCGTTAACACCATTCGTTTGATGCCCATATTGTACAAACAAATTCTAGGGTCACCCCTGGTCCACCTTTATGGCACCTATGGAACTAAGGATTACTCCCTTTTAAAATACTCATTAACACCTTTCGTTTGATGCCCATATTGTGCAAACGCATTCTAGAGTCACCCCTGGTCCATCTTTACGGCGATATCTCGAAAAGGCGTCCACCTATAGAACTAAGCCCCACACCCTTTTAAAATACTCATTAACACCTTTCTTTTGATACCCATATTGTACAAACAAATTCTAGGGTCACCCCTGGTCCACCTTTATGGCGATATCTCGAAACGGC
This sequence comes from Eurosta solidaginis, assembly GCF_040869045.1. NCBI lineage: Eukaryota > Metazoa > Arthropoda > Insecta > Diptera > Tephritidae > Eurosta > Eurosta solidaginis. The sequence continues at coordinate 9,796,747 of NC_090322.1, forward strand.
GTCCACCTATGGAACTAAGGAATACTCCCTTTTAAAATACTCATTATCACCTTTCTTTTGATGCCCATATTGTACAAACAAATTCTAGGGTCACCCCTGGTCCACCTTTATGGCACCTATGGAACTAAGGATTACTCCCTTTTAAAATACTCATTAATACCTTTCATTTGATACACATGTCATACAAACACATTCCAGGGTTTCCCTCGGTTCATTTTCCTACATGGTTATTTTCCCTTATGTTGTCACCATAGCTCTCAACTGAGTATGTAATGTTCGGTTACACCCGAACTTAACCTTCCTTACTTGTTATTTTATCATTTTAATAATATTTTTTCTTGCTTTAAAATGATTGAATTTAGCTCGATAAGTTTTTAGTCAAAAAAAAAAAAACGGTCTGTATCATTTGAAAAGTTTTAGCGTTCCATTTTTGGAGCTCAAACATGAATCTTTAAAAAAATTTGTTTGCGACAGCAGCCATTCGTCGATTATGCACGAATTGGCTATTGCTTGTAATATCTTTCGAACAACAAGACGAAAGTAATATACGTGCACGTAATACATACTGCTATCGCAATTTCATCTTTATTGCTTTTGTAACCAATTTTCTTAGTACATATTACATATTAGTATCATTATACTATGCGCATTATACCAAATTGATATTTTGTTACACTCAAAATTAAGTTCTACTACGACCACATAATAATTTTGTAAGAGAGCCCCAAAAATCGAAATTTGTATCCAAACTTTATAGTCTTAAAATATGTTTTGTGAATGTGAATGAAAAAGAAAAAAATTCAACCAAATTCTGATCTGTTGGATCTGTTGGATCATTTTTTTTTCTCTCACTTTATACACCACACACACTTGCCTACATTTTCATAGTGTAATTAGCTATTCGTATTTCAACAATGCTGTAGCCCCGGTTAAGAAACCTGCATTATCTTATTTTTTGTTGTGGCTTACATACGTTAATAGAAATGAATCTAATCTAATCTAATCTAATATATATTATAAATGGCAAAGTTTGGATGTTAAGATGTTTGGATGTTTAGATGTTTGGATGTTTGGATGTTTGGATGTTTGTCCAGACGTTTGTCTTTGTGACTCAATAACGCAAGAACGGCTGGACCGATTTGGATGAAATTTTGCACACATATAGCCAATAGTCTAGAAGGATCTACTAGCTATATATTTTTCAAAAGGGGCGTGGTCCCCGCCCCCTAGGAACAGTTATAATTTAATTATTATATTTTTTCGTCTTTGCGACTGAATCACGCCAGAATGGCTACACGGATTTTGATGAAATTTGGGACACAGACAGTAGTCTACTAGCGAAATTTTTTTCGAACATGGAAAGAGGGGTGGGGGTCCCACGACCCTTCGAGAAATTATTTTTCATAATTTTTACACATTATAACTTTACGTATACTGGCCTTCACCAATATCACAGACTCAAGGGGTCAAATAAGTCGAGGGCTTACAAAGTAAGCAGTGACACCCTCCGCCCGCCCCCCACCCCCCCCCCCCCCCCCCTTTATCTCCCCCTCTGGTGTTAAATCCATAAATTGTTATAACTCAATCTAAATTTTCTCCTAAATCAATAGTTTTTGGTATCTGGTACATACAGAACGAGATCTAGACAATTTTGGAGGAACGATCAGTGGTCCTCTCCTCTACTCCCGCCATCCGCCCTCCATCAATTGTTTTTATTAGCACGCTTTTATTAGCTTTACCTGTATGTTTCTATCTAACTTTTTATTCGCTCCAATGCGCCTGCTGCCTTATTAACATGGTTTTATAATTAGCTTCACTTTATTTGTAATCCCGTAAGGGTCATATCGAGACCCTTCCGGGATCATTTCTGGATGGTTTTCGTGATCGGTCCGGGATTACGCCGGGGTAATTTCGGAACTTTTTCGGGACTATTTCGGGATCATTTTGGGACCCTTCCGGGATCATTTCTGTATAGTTTACGGGATCCGTCCGGGATCCCGTCGGGGTTATTTTGGAACATTTTCGGGACTATTCCGGAATCATTTCGGGACTATTTCGCGATCATTTGGGGACCCTTCCGGCATCATTTCTGGATGGTTTTCGGGATCCGTGCGGAATCTCGTCGGGGTCATATGGGGACTTTTTCGGGATCATTTGAGGGCTCTTCCGGCATCATTTCTGGATGGTTTTCGGGATCCGTCCGGGATATCGTCGGGGTCATTGGGGGACTTTTTCGGGATCATTTTGGGGCTCATCCGGCATCATTTCTGGATGGTTTTTGGGATCCGTCCGGGATCCCGTCGGGGTCATTTCGGGACTTTTTCGCGACTAATACGGGATCATTTGGGAACCCTTTCGGCATCATTTCTGGATGGTTTTCGGGATCCGTCCGGGATCCCGTCGGGGTCATTTCGGATCTTTTTCGCGACTAATACGGGATCATTTGGGAACCCTTTCGGCATCAATTTCTGGATGGTTTTCGGGATCCGTCCGGGATCCCATTAGGGTAATTTCGGGACTATAAGGGGATCATTTGGGAACCTTTCCGGCATCATTTCTGGATAATTTTCGGGATCCGTCCGGGATGCCGACGAGGTCATTTCGGGACTATTTCGGGATCATTTGGGATACCTACCGGCATCATTTCTGGATGGTTTTTGGGATTCGTCCGGGATCCCGTCGTGGTCCTTTCGGGACTTTTTTCGACTAATACGGGATCATTTGCGGACCCTTTCGGCATCATTTCTGGATAGTTGTCGGGATCCCGTCACGGTCATTTCGGGACTATTAGGGGATCATTTGAGGACCTTTCCGGCATCATTTCTGTATTGTTTTCGGAATCCTTTCGGGATCCCGTCAGGGTCATTTTGGGACTTTTTTGGGGCTAATACGGGAACATTTGGGGATCCTCTAGAGGTCGTTTCGTGACTTTTTCTGTTTTATTTCGGGATCATTTGGGGACCCTTCCGGCATAATTTCTTGATGGTTTGCCGGATCCATCAGGGTCATTTCGGGACCATTTTGGGATCATTTGGGGACCCTTCCGAGATCATTTCTGGATCCGTCCGGGATGCCGTAGGAGCCATTTCGGGATTTTTTGTTACTTTTCCGGGATAGTTTTTGGACCCTTCCGGGATCATTTCTGGATCTGTGCGGGATCCCATCTGGGTCATTTCCGGACTATTTCGGGATCATTTTGGGATCCTTCCGGAATCATTTCTGTATGGTTTTCGCGATCCGTCGTTGATTCCCTCGGAGCCATTTCGGAACCTTTTCTGGAGTATGTCGGGGTCATTTTGGGATTTTTCCGGATCATTTGGGGCTCTTCCGACATCATTTCTGGATGGTTTTCGAGATCCGTGCGGGATCTCGTCGGGGTCATTTGGGGACTTTTTCGGGATCATTTGGGGGCTCTTCCGGCATCATTTCTGGATGGTTTTCGGGATCCGTGCGGGATCTCGTCGGGGTCATATGGGGACTTTTTCGGGATCATTTGGGGGCTCTTCCGGCATCATTTCTGGATGGTTTTCGGGATCCGTCCGGGATATCGTGGGGGTCATTTCGGGACTTTTTCGGGATCATTTGGGGGTTCTTCCGGCATCATTTCTGGATGGTTTACGGGATCCGTCCGGGATCCTGTCGGGGTCATTTTGGGACTTTTGCGGGATCATTTGGGGTCTCTCCCGGCATCATTTCTGGATGGTTTTCGGGATCCGTCCGGGATCCTGTCGGGGTCATTTTGGGACTTTTGCGGGATCATTTGGGGTCTCTTCCGGCATCATTTCTGGATGGTTTACGGGATCCGTCCGGGACCCTGTCGGGGTCATTTTGGGACTTTAGCGGGATCATTTGGGGTCTCCTCCGGCATCATTTCTGGATTGTTTTCGGGATCCGTCCGGGATCCTGTCGGGGTCATTTTGGGACTTTTGCGGGATCATTTGGGGTCTCTTCCGGCATCATTTCTGGATGGTTTACGGGATCCGTCCGGGACCCTGTCGGGGTCATTTTGGGACTTTAGCGGGATCATTTGGGGTCTCCTCCGGCATCATTTCTGGATTGTTTTCGGGATCCGTCCGGGATCCTGTCGGGGTCATTTTGGGACGTTTGCGGGATCATTTGGGGTCTCTTCCGGCATCATTTCTAGATGGTTTTCGGGATCCATCCGGGATCCCGTCGGAGTCATTTCGGAACTTTTTCTCGACTAATACAGGATCATTTGGGGACCCTTTCTGCATCATTTCTGGATAGTTTTAGGGATCCGTGCGGGATCCCGACGGGGTCATATCGGGACCATTTGGGGTACCTACCGGCATCATTTCTGGTTGGTTTTCGGGATCCGTCCGGGATCCCGTCGGGATCATTTCGGGACTATTTCGGGATCATTTGGGTACTTACCTTCATCATTTCTGGATGATTTTCGGGATCCGTACTGGATCCCGTCGGGGTCATTTCAGGACTTTTTCGGGATCGGCCCGTGATCCCGGCGGGGTCATTTCGGGACTATTTCGGGATCATTTGGGGTACCTAGATGGATAGTTTTCGGGATTCGTCCGGGATCCCGTCTGGATCATTTCAGGACTTTTTCGGGATCATTTGGGGTATCTTCCGGCCACTTTTCTAGATGGTTTTCGGTATCCGTCCGGGATACCGTCAGGGTAATTTCGGGACTATTTGGGGATAACTTGGGAACCTTTCCGGCATCATTTCTGGATAGTTTCCGGGATCCTTCGGGGATCCCGTCAGCGTCATTTCGGAACCCGCGACTAATGCGGGATCATTTGGGGACCCTTTCGCCATCATTTCCGGATGGTTTCTGGATTATTTGGGGACGTTTCAGAGCTCAGTTCTGGATGATTTTCGGGATCTGTCCGGGATCCCGTCAGAGTTATTTCGGGGTAATTTTGGGACCCTTCCAGGATAATTTATTCATGATTTTCGGGATGGGTCTGAGTTTTTCGTGACTTTCAGGACTATTTCGGGATCATTTGCGGAACCTTCAGAGATCAATTCTGGATGGTTTGTGGACTTTTCCGGGATCATTGGGGATCCCTCCAGAGTCATTTCTGAATGGTTTTCGGGATCCCGTCAGGGTCATTTTGGGCCTTTTTCGTGACTACTATTTCGGAATCATTTTGGGACTCCTCCGGGATAATTTCTGGGCAATTTTCGGGATTTGTCCGGGATCCCGTCAGAGTTTTTTCGGGACTTTTTCTTACTATATCGGGATCATTTGCGGACCGTTCAGGAATCAAATCTGGATGGTTTTCGGGATCCGTCCGGGATCCCGTCAGGGTCATTTCGGGACTTTTCGTGACTACTTCGGGATTATTTTGGGACCCTTCCGGCATCATTTCTGAATAGTTTTCGAGATTTGTCCAGGATCCCGTCGGCATCATTTCGTGACTATTTGGTGTCATTTAGGGACACTTCCGGGATCATTTTAGGTCTCTTCGAAACCGGTAAATCAGCACACATGGCCGTGGATTTACGGCAAATTATTCGTAATTAAAATTCGGTATGTTTTATCTTTAATATATCACAGCTTTTTCGTTCTATTTTTAAATGAATCCTGTAACGAACTATTACAACTATAATTAAAATTTTTGTAATATTTTAACCAACTAAGTACCCGAAAAAGCAACACTGCTTTCATTTAAAAACTTCTTTTTGGTTTTAGCTAATTGTAGTTTCACTCCTTTGTTCTATGAGTAGTAATTCTTTCACCCCTGTCATATCCATTAATTTAACTTAGAAACAAAATGTATTTTTTTTAATTCGAAAAAAGTGTATTGTACTATTCATGTAAGCGTGCCCATCCGCTCAGTTAGTTCTTTTTTTTTACTGTATTAAAAAATAAAATACATTGACAGAAAAAATTTTTAAACAGACAACTTGATAAGCAGGCTAACGTGAATAGCACATATATTTTATTTTCTCCTTGCGGACGGGGCTGCGGGTAAAGGCTAGTATCTAATATCTAATATATATTATAAATGGGAAAGTTTGGATGTTAAGATGTTTGGATGTTTGGATGTTTAGATGTTTGGATGTTTGGATGTTTGGATGTTTGGATGTTTGGATGTTTGGATGTTTGGATGTTTGGATGTTTGGATGTTTGTCCAGACGTTTGTCTTTGTGACTCAATAACGCAAGAACGGCTGGACCGATTTGGATGAAATTTTGCACACATATAGCCAATAGTCTAGAAGGATCTACTAGCTATATATTTTTCAAAAGGGGCGTGGTCCCCGCCCCCTAGGAACAGTTATAATTTAATTATTATATTTTTTCGTCTTTGCGACTGAATCACGCCAGAATGGCTACACGGATTTTGATGAAATTTGGGACACAGACAGTAGTCTACTAGCGAAATTTTTTTCGAACATAGAAAGAGGGGTGGGGGTCCCACGACCCCTTCGAGAAATTATTTTTCAATAATTTTTACACATTATAACTTTACGTATACTGGCCTTCACCAATATTACAGACTCAAGGGGTCAAATAAGTCGAGGGCTTACAAAGTAAGCAGTGACACCCTCCGCCCGCCCCCCTTTATCTCCCCCTCTGGTGTAAAATCCATAAATTGTTATAACTCAATCTAAATTTTCTCCTAAATCAATAGTTTTTGGTATCTGGTACATACAGAACGAGATCTAGACAATTTTGGAGGAACGATCAGTGGTCCTCTCCTCTACTCCCGCCATCCGCCCTCCATCAATTGTTTTTATTAGCACGCTTTTATTAGCTTTACCTGTATGTTTCTATCTAACTTTTTATTCGCTCCAACGCGCCTGTTGCCTTATTAACATGGTTTTATAATTATCTTCACCCTATTTGTAATCCCGTTTGGGTCATCTCGTGACCCTTCAGGGATCATTTCTGGATGGTTTTCGGGATCCGTCCGCGATCCCGCCGGGGTCATTTCTGGACTTTTTCGGGACTATTCCGGGATTATTTTGGGACCCTTCCGGGATCATTTGTGTATAGTTTTCGGGATTCGTCCGGGATTCCGTCGGGATTATTTTGGGACATTTTCGGGACTATTCCGGGATCATTTCGGGACTATTTCGCGATCATTTGGGGACCTTTCCGGCATCATTTCTGGACGGTTTTCGGGATCCGTCCGGGATCCCGTCGGGGTCATTTCGGAACTTTTTCTCGACTAAGACGGGATCATTTGGGGAGCCTTTCGGCACCATTTCTGGATGGTTTTCGGGATCCGTCCGGGTCCCGTCGGGGTCATTTCTGGACTTTTTCTCGACTGATACGGGATCATTTGAGGACCCTTTCGGCATCATTTCTGGATGGTTTTCGGGTTCCGTCCGGATCCCGTCAGGGGCATTTCGGGGCCCTTTCTCGACTAATACGGGATCATTTGGGGACCCTTTCGGCATCATTTCTGTGTGGTTTTCGGGATCCTTTCGGGATCCCTTCAGGGTCATTTTGGGACTTTTTCTCGACTAATACGGGTTCCTTTGAGGTACCTTGCGGCATCATTTCTAGATGGTTTTCGGGATCCATCAGGGATCCCGTCGGGGTCATTTCTGGACTTTTTCGCGACTAATACGGGATCATTTGGGGTAGCTTCCGGCATCATTGCTAGATGGTTTTAGGGATCCGTCCGGGATCCCGTCTTGGTCATTTCGGGACTTTTTCTCGACTTATACGGGATCATTTGGGGACTCTTTCGGCATCATTTCTCGATGGTTTTCGGGATCCGTCCGGAACCCGTCGGGGTCATTTCGGAACTTTTTCTCGACTAATACGGGATCATTTGGGGACGCTTTCGGCATCATTTCTGGATGGTTTTCGATATCCGTCCGGGATCCCGTCTTGGTCATTTCGGGACTTTTTCTCGACTTATACGGGATCATTTGGGGACCTTTTCGGCATCATTTCTGTATGGTTTTCGGGATCCGTTCGGGATCCCTTCAGGGTAATTTTGGGACTTTTTCTCGACTAATACGGGTTCATTTGAGGTACCTTCCGTCATCATTGCTAGATGGTTTTCGGGATCCGTCCAGGATCCAATCAGGGTCATTTCGGGGCTATTTTGGGTTCATTTGGGTTACCTTCCGGCACCATTTCTATATGATTTTGAGGATCCGTCCGGGATCCCGTCGGGGTTATTTCGGGACTTTTTCTCGACTAATACGGGATCATTTGGCGACCCTTTCGGCATCATATCTGGATGCTTTTCGGGATCCGTCCGGGAACCCGTTGGTGTCATTTCGGGACTTTTTCTTGACTAATACGGGATCATTTGGGGACGCTTTCGGCATCATTTCTGGATGATTTTCGGGATCCGTCCGGGATCCCGTCTTGGTCATTTCGGGACTTTTTCTCGACTTATACGGGATCATTTGGGGACCCTTTCGGCATCATATCTGGATGCTTTTCGGGATCCGTCCGGGAACCAGTCGGGTTCATTTCGGGACTTTTTCTCGACTAATACGGGATCATTTGGGGACGCTTTCGGCATCATTTCTGTATGTTTTTCGGGATCCGTCCGGGATCCCGTCGGGGTCATTTCGGGACTATTTCGGGATCATTTGGGGTACCTTCCGGCATTATTTCTAGATGGTTTTCGGGATCCGTCCGGGATCCCGTCGGGGTCATTTCGGGACTTTTTCTCGACTAATACGGGATCATTTGGGGACGCTTTCGGCATCATTTCTGGATGGTTTTCGATATCCGTCCGGGATCCCGTCTTGGTCATTTCGGGACTTTTTCTCGACTTATACGGGATCATTTGGGGACCTTTTCGGCATCATTTCTGTATGGTTTTCGGGATCCGTTCGGGATCCCTTCAGGGTAATTTTGGGACTTTTTCTCGACTAATACGGGTTCATTTGAGGTACCTTCCGGCATCATTGCTAGATGGTTTTCGGGATCCGTCCAGGATCCAATCAGGGTCATTTCGGGGCTATTTTGGGTTCATTTGGGTTACCTTCCGGCACCATTTCTATATGATTTTGAGGATCCGTCCGGGATCCCGTCGGGGTTATTTCGGGACTTTTTCTCGACTAATACGGGATCATTTGGCGACCCTTTCGGCATCATATCTGGATGCTTTTCGGGATCCGTCCGGGAACCCGTTGGTGTCATTTCGGGACTTTTTCTTGACTAATACGGGATCATTTGGGGACGCTTTCGGCATCATTTCTGGATGATTTTCGGGATCCGTCCGGGATCCCGTCTTGGTCATTTCGGGACTTTTTCTCGACTTATACGGGATCATTTGGGGACCCTTTCGGCATCATATCTGGATGCTTTTCGGGATCCGTCCGGGAACCAGTCGGGTTCATTTCGGGACTTTTTCTCGACTAATACGGGATCATTTGGGGACGCTTTCGGCATCATTTCTGTATGTTTTTCGGGATCCGTCCGGGATCCCGTCGGGGTCATTTCGGGACTATTTCGGGATCATTTGGGGTACCTTCCGGCATCATTTCTAGATGGTTTTCGGGATCCGGCCGGGATCCCGTCAGGTTCATTACGGAACTATTTCGGGATCCTTTGGGGTACCTTCCGGCATCATTTCTATATGGTTTTGAGGATCCGTCCGGGATTCCGTCGGGGTCATTTCGGGAATTTTTCCCGAAGAATACGGGATCATTTGGGACGCTTTCGGCATCATTTCTGGATGGTTTTCGGGATCCGTCCGGTATCCCGTCGGGGTCATTTCGGGACTATTTCGGGATCATTTGGGGTACCTTCCGGCATCATTTCTAGATGGTTTTCGGGATCCGTCCGGGATCCCGTCGGGGTCATTTCGGTACTATTTCGGGATCATTTGAGGTACCTTCCGGCACCATTTCTAGATGGTTTTAGGGATCCGTCCGGGATCCCGTCAGGGTCATTACGGGACTATTTCGGGATACCTTCCGGCATCATTTCTGGATAGTTTTCGGGATCCATCCGGGATCCCGACGGGGTCAATTCAGGACTTTTTCTTGACTAATACGGGATGATTTGGGGACCTTTTCGGCATTATTTCTGGATGCTTTTCGGGATCCGTCAGGAATCCCGTCGGGGTCATTTCGGGACTTTTTCGGGACTAATACGGGATAATTAGGGGAGCCTTTCGGCATCATTTCTGGATGGTTTTCGGGATCCGTACGGGATCCTGCCAGGGTGATTTCGGGACTATTTCGGGATCATTTGGGGTACCTTCCCGCATCATTTCTATATGATTTTGAGGATCCGTCCGGCATCCCGTCGGGGTTATTTCGGGACTTTTTATCGACTGGTATCGGATCATTAGGGGACCCTTTTGGCATAATTTCTGGATGGTTTTCGGGATCCCTTCCAGGTCATTTCGGAACTTTTTTGGGACTATTTGGGGATCATTTGGGGTATTTTCCGGCATCATTTCTGTATGGTATTCGGGATCATTTGGGGTCCCTTCCGGCATAATTTCTGGATGGTTTTCGGTCATTTCGGGACTATTAGGGGATCTTTTGAGGACATTCCGGCATCATTTCTGGATAGTTTTTGGGATCCGTGAGGGATCCCGTCGGGGTAATTTCTGGACTTTTCAGATATTGTTTCGGGATTATTTTGGGTTTCCAAGATCATTTCTGGATGGATTTCGAGATCTGTCCGGGATACCGTCAGGGTCATTTAGGAGTCCGTTCGAGATCCCGTCAGGGTCATTTCGGGACTATTAGGGGATCATTTGAGGACCTTTCCGGCATCATTTCTGGATAGTTTTCGGAATCCGTCCGGGATCCCGTCGGGGTCATTTCAGGACTTTTTCGGGACTAATACGGGATCATTTTGGGACCCTTCCGGAATCATTTCTGTATGGTTTTCGCGATCCGTCGTGGATCCCCTAAGGACCCTTCCTGAATATTTTCTGGATGGTTTTTGAGAAACGTCCGGGAGCCCGTCAGGGTCATTTCGGAACTTTTTCGGGATTATTTCGGGATCATTTTGGTACCCTTCAGGCATCATTTCTTTGTGGTTCTCTGGATAAGTCTAGAATCGTGTCGTTTTCAATTCGGGTGTTTTGGGACTATTCCGGGAACTTTTGGAGACCCTTCCGTGGCATTTCTGGTTTTCGGGATCTGTCCCCGATAGCGTCGGGGTCATTTCGTGGATTTTTCTGGATAATTTCGGGATCATTTGGGGATCCTGTCAGGTTATCAGCTCATTTAGTTCTTTTTTTACTCAATTACAAAAATAAAATGTATTGGACAGAAACATCTTTTTAAACAGATAACTTGATAAGCAGGCTAACGTGAATATCCCATATATTTAATTTTCTCCTTGCGGACGGGGCCGCGGGTAAAGGCTAGTATATTATAAATGGGAAAGTTTGGATGTTAAGATGTTTGGATGTTTGGATGTTTGGATGGTTGGATGTTTGTCCAGACGTTTGTCTTTGTGACTCAATAACGCAAGAACGGCTGGACCGAATTGGATGAAATTTTGCACACATATAGCCAATATTCTAGAAGGATCTACTAGCTATATATTTTTCAAAAGGGGCGTGGTCCCCGCCCCCTAGGAACAGTTATAATTTAATTATTATATTTTTTCGTCTTTGCGACTGAATCACGCCAGAATGGCTACACGGATTTTGATGAAATTTGGGACACAGACAGTAGTCTACTAGCGAAATTTTTTTCGAACATTGAAAGAGGGGTGGGGGTCCCACGACCCTTCGAGAAATTATTTTTCATAATTTTTACACATTATAACTTTACGTATACTGGCCTTCACCAATATCACAGACTCAAGGGGTCAAATAAGTCGAGGGCTTACAAAGTAAGCAGTGACATCCTCCGACCGCCCCCTTTATCTCCCCCTCTGGTGTAAAATCCATAAATTGTTATAACTCAATCTAAATTTTCTCCTAAATCAATAGTTTTTGGTATCTGGTACATACAGAATGAGATCTAGACAATTTTGGAGGAACGATCAGTGGTCCTCTCCTCTACTCCCGCCATCCGCCCTCCATCAATTGTTTTTATTAGCACGCTTTTATTAGCTTTACCTGTATGTTTCTATCTAAATTTTTATTCGCTCCAATGCGCCTGCTGCCTTATTAACATGGTTTTATAATTAGCTTCATCTTATTTGTAATCCCGTAAGGGTCATATCGAGACCCTTCCGGGATCATTTCTGGATGGTTTTCGGGATCGGTCCGGGATTACGCCGGGGTAATTTCGGGACTTTTTCGGGACTATTTCGGGATCATTTTGGGACCCTTCCGGGATCATTTCTGTATAGTTTACGGGATCCGTCCGGGATCCCGTCGGGGTTATTTTGGAACATTTTCGGGACTATTCCGGAATCATTTCGGGACTATTTCGCGATCATTTGGGGACCCTTCCGGCATCATTTCTGGATGGTTTTCGGAATCCGTGCGGGATCTCGTCGGGGTCATTTGGGGACTTTTTCGGGATCATTTGGGGGCTCTTCCGGCATCATTTCTGGATGGTTTTCGGGATCCGTCCGGGATATCGTCGGGGTCATTTGGGGACTTTTTCGGGATCATTTGGGGGCTCTTCCGGCATCATTTCTGGATGGTTTTCGGGATCCGTCCGAGATCCCATCAGGGTCATTTTGGGACTTTTTTGGGCTAATACGGGATCATTTCGGGATCCTCTAGGGGTCGTTTCGTGACTTTTTCTGTTTTATTTCGGGATCATTTGGAGACCCTTCCGGCTTAATTTCTTGATGGTTTGCCGGATCCATCAGGGTCATTTCGGGACCATTTTGGGATCATTTGGGGACCCTTCCGAGATCATTTCTGGATCCATCCGGGATGCCGTAGGAGCCATTTCGGGATTTTTTGTTACTTTTCCGGGATAGTTTTTGGACCCTTCCGGGCTCATTTCTGGATCTGTGCGGGATCCCATCTGGGTCATTTCCGGACTATTTCGGGATCATTTTGGGATCCTTCCGGAATCATTTCTGTATGGTTTTCGCGATCCGTCGTTGATTCCCTCGGAGCCATTTCGGAACCTTTTCTGGAGTATGTCGGGGTCATTTGGGGACTTTTTCGGGATCATTTGGGGCTCTTCCGGCATCATTTCTGGATGGTTTTCGGAATCCGTGCGGGATCTCGTCGGGGTCATTTGGGGACTTTTTCGGGATCATTTGGGGGCTCTTCCGGCATCATTTCTGGATGGTTTTCGGGATCCGTCCGGGATATCGTCGGGGTCATTTGGGGACTTTTTCGGGATCATTTGGGGGCTCTTCCGGCATCATTTCTGGATGGTTTTCGGGATCCGTCCGGGATCCCATCAGGGTAATTTCGGGACTATTAGGGGATCATTTGTGGACCTTTCCGGCATCATTTCTGGATAATTTACGGTATCCATCCGGGATGCCGACGAGGTCATTTCGGAATTATTTCGGGATCATTTGGGATACCTACCGGCATCATTTCTGGATGGTTTTTGGGATTCGTCCGGGATCCCGTCGGGGTTATTTCGGGACTTTTCTCGACTAATACGGGATCATTTGCGGACCCTTTCGGCATAATTTCTGGATAGTTGTCGGGATCCGTTCGGGATCCCGTCACGGTCATTTCGGAACTATTAGGGGATCATTTGAGGACCTTTCCGGCATCATTTCTGGATAGTTTTTGGAATCCTTTCGGGATCCCGTCAGGGTCATTTCGGGGCTTTTTCGGGATCATTTAAGGATGGCTTTCAGGATTCGTCCGGGAACCCGTCAGGGTAATTTCTGGACTTTTCCGAAACTATTCGATCATTGGGATCATTTTGGACCTTCCCAAGATCATTTCTGGATGGATTTCGGGATTTGTCCGGGATGCCCTCAGGGTCATTTTGGGACTATTAGGTGAACATTTGAGGACCGTTCCGGCAACACTTCATATGGGGACTTTTTCGGGATCATTTGAGGGCTCTTCCGACATCATTTCTGGATGGTTTTCGGGATCCGTCCGGGATATCGTCGGGGTCATTTGGGGACTTTTTCGGGATCATTTGGGGGCTCTTCCGGCATCATTTCTGGATGGTTTTCGGGATCCGTCCGGCATCTCGTCGGGGTTTTTGGGGACTTTTTCGGGATCATTTTGGGGCTCATCCGGCATCATTTCTGGATGGTTTTCGCGTCGGGGTCATTTCGGGACTTTTTCGCGACTAATACGGGATCATTTGGGAACCCTTTCGGCATCATTTCTGGATGATTTTCGGGATCCGTCCGGGATCCCGTCGGGGTCATTTCGGGACTTTTTCGCGGCTAATACGGGATCATTTGGGAACCCTTTCGGCATCATTTCTGGATGGTTTTCGGGATCCGTCCGGGATCCCATTAGGGTAATTTCGGGACTATTAGGGGATCATTTGGGAACCTTTCCGGCATCATTTCTGGATAATTTTCGGGATCCGTCCGGGATGCCGACGAGGTCATTTCGGGACTATTTCGGGATCATTTGGGATACCTACCGGCATCATTTCTGGATGGTTTTTGGGATTCGTCCGGGATCCCGTCGTGGTCCTTTCGGGACTTTTTTTCGACTAATACGGGATCATTTGCGGACCCTTTCGGCATCATTTCTGGATAGTTGTCGGGATCCCGTCACGGTCATTTCGGGACTATTAGGGGATCATTTGAGGACCTTTCCGGCATCATTTCTGTATTGTTTTCGGAATCCTTTCGGGATCCCGTCAGGATCATTTTGGGACTTTTTTTGGGCTAATACGGGATCATTTGGGGATCCTCTAGGGGTCGTTTCGTGACTTTTTCTGTTTTATTTCGGGATCATTTGGGGACCCTTCCGGCTTAATTTCTTGATGGTTTACCGGATCCATCAGGGTCATTTCGGGACCATTTTGGGATCATTTGGGGACCTTCCGAGATCATTTCTGGATCCGTCCGGGATGCCGTAGGAGCCATTTCGGGATTTTTTGTTACTTTTCCGGGATAGTTTTTGGACCCTTCCGGGATCATTTCTGGATCTGTGCGGGATCCCATCTGGGTCATTTCCGGACTATTTCGGGATCATTTTGGGATCCTTCCGGAATCATTTCTGTATGGTTTTCGCGATCCGTCGTTGATTCCCTCGGAGCCATTTCGGAACCTTTTCTGGAGTATGTCGGGGTCATTTGGGAACTTTTTCGGGATCATTTGGGGCTCTTCCGGCATCATTTCTGGATGGTTTTCGGAATCCGTGCGGGATCTCGTCGGGGTCATTTGGGGACTTTTTCGGGATCATTTGGGGGCTCTTCCGGCATCATTTCTGGATGGTTTTCGGGATCCGTCCGGGATATCGTCGGGGTCATTTGGGGACTTTTTCGGGATCATTTGGGGGCTCTTCCGGCATCATTTCTGGATGGTTTTCGGGATCCGTCCGGGATCCCATCAGGGTAATTTCGGGACTATTAGGGGATCATTTGTGGACCTTTCCGGCATCATTTCTGGATAATTTTCGGTATCCGTTCGGGATCCCGTCACTGTCATTTCGGAACTATTAGGGGATCATTTGAGGACCTTTCCGGCATCATTTCTGGATAGTTTTTGGAATCCTTTCGGGATCCCGTCAGGGTCATTTCGGGGCTTTTTCGGGATCATTTAAGGATGGCTTTCAGGATTCGTCCGGGAACCCGTCAGGGTAATTTCTGGACTTTTCCGAAACTATTTCGGGATCATTTTGGGACCTTCCCAAGATCATTTCTGGATGGATTTCGGGATTTGTTCGGGATGCCCTCAGGGTCATTTTGGGACTATTAGGTGAACATTTGAGGACCGTTCCGGCATCACTTCTGGATGGTTTTCGGTATCCGTTCAGATTCCCGTCGGAATAATTGCGGGACTTTTTCGGGATCATTGGGGTCCCTTCCAAAATCATTTCTGGATGGTTTTTGGGATTCGTCCGGCATCCCGTCGGGGTCATTTCGGGACTTTTTCTCGACTAATACGGGATCATTTGCGGGCCCTTTCGGTATCATTTCTGGATAGTTGTCGGGATCCGTTCGGGATCCCGTCAGGGTCTTTTCGGAACTATTGGGAGATCATTTGAGGACCTTTCCGGCATCATTTCTGGTTAGTTTTCGGGATCCTTTTCGGGACTTTTTCGGCATCATTTAAGATTGGTTTTCAGGATTCGTCCGGTATCCGTCAGGGTAATTTCTGGACTTTTCCCAGACTATTTCGGGATAATTTTGGGACCCCCGCCAAGATCATTTCTGGATGGATTTCGGGATCTGTCCGGGATGCCGTCAGGGTCATTTTGGGACTATTAGGTGATCATTTGAAAACTTTTTCGGCATCACTTCTGGATGGTTTTCGGTATCCGCTCAGGATCCCGTCGGAATTATTGCGGGACTTTTTCGGGATCATTTGGTGTCCCTTCCGGCATCATTTCTGGCTGGTTTTTGGGATTCGTCCGGCATCCCGTCGGGTTCATTTCGGGACTTTTTCTCGACTAATACGGGATCATTTGCGGGCCCTTTCGGCATCATTTCTAGATAGTTGTCGGGATCCATTCGGGATCCCGTCAGGGTCTTTTCGGAACTATTAGGTGTTCATTTGAGGACATTTCCGGCATCATTTCTGGATAGTTTTCGGGATCCTTTCGGGGTCCAGTCAGGGTCATTTCGGGACTTTTTCGGGATCATTTAGAGATGGCTTTCAGGATTCGTCCGGGAACCCGTCAGGGTAATTTCTGAACTTTTCCGAGACTATTTCGGGATAATTTTGGGACCTTTCCAAGATCATTTCTGGATGGATTTTGGGATCAGTCCGGGATGCCGTCAGGGTCACTTTGGTATTAGGTGATCATTTGAGGACCTTTCCGGCATCACTTCTGGATGGTTATCGGTATCCGATCAGGATTCCCTCGGAATCATTGCGGGACTTTTTCGGGATCATTTGGGGGTCCCTCCCAAGATCATTTCTTGATGGATTTCGGGATCTGTCCGGGATCCCGTCAGGGTCATTTAGGGGTGCGTTCGAGATCCCGTCAGGGTCATTTCGGGACTTCTTCGGGAATATATCGGGATCATTTCTGGATGGTTTAGGGGATCCGTCCATGACCCCTTAAGGGTCATTTCGGACTATTAGGTGATCATTTGAGGACCTTTGCGGCATCACTTCTGGATGATTTTCGGTATCCGTTCGGGATCCCGTCGGAATCAATGCGGGAATTTTACGGAATCATTTGGGATTCCTTCCGGCATC